>NW_028190628.1:0-72049 GCF_048542155.1 Nylanderia fulva | reverse complement strand
GTCTTTTTTTTTCCTTAGAAACGATAAAAAAGAAAATATTTGTTTTTCCTTGAAAAACATAGAAAGTTAAAAAACAAATTAAATATGAATAACTTTAATTGTAATTAATAAAATTAATAATATAGAATTTAATTAATAATATTATTCCACATTAATATATTAAAATGATGAAAATAATGACACAGTTTCTCTATACCTATATATTTACATTATGTTTGTCCAAATTTTACGTTATATTCTTTATTTCTAAAAATATTTATAATAAGAAATTAGGCGCGGCTTTTTTTGTTACATAGAGTATTATTTTATAAATGCTAATAGGCACAATAAATAGTGGTAAACTTTGTATTAATAATTTAAATTTAATAATTGATTTTAATTAATATAACAAATAATTACATAAATGTTTTTAATGTAATATTTATTTTAATTTATAAATGTTTTATTATAATATTATATAAATATCTTACTTTTGTTTAAGTTATTATGTATATTTAAAAGCTCAATCATTCCAGGCAGCAATTTGAATGATCCCAGTCAGCACATAAGTCGCCTTGAATGTACATAGGACATCCGTAAGATTCAAAGTACATCTTTCGAATCTCGTATATATACATAGAATATCCAAAAGTGTATATTCGTGAATGAGATGTCTGTAGCACATCTTATGTACATACAAATATGGATATACGTAGAAGCTTCAAAAACTTATATATGTAGAATGTACAAAAAAAGGATATACCCATATTGGATATCCATAATACATGCAATATACATACGCATTTTACAGGTGCAAAACTTCCAGAAACGTATATACATAGAATATATGAAATCGGATATACAAATAGTGAACATTCGTAATATATCTTATGTTCATACATATGGATATACGTAGAAGATCCAAAAACGCATATACATAGGATATACGAAAATGGATATACGAATATTAAATATCTAAAGTACATCTTATGTATATACGCAATGGATGTTCTTAGGCACTCCAAAAACATTTACACATAAGATATACAAAAACGGATATACGAATATTAAATATCTAAAGTACATCTTATGTATATACGCAATGGATGTTCTTAGGCACTCCAAAACGTTTATACATAGGATATACAAAAACGGATATACAAATATTGAATATCTATTGTACATCTAATATACATACGCAATGGATATTCTTAGGAACTCCAAAAACGTTTATACATAGGATATACAAAAACGGATATACGAATATTGAATATCTATTGTACATCTAATATACATACGCATTTAATATATTTGACAAAATTTATCATATATACACAAAATTTTTTAAATCTTTTTAAAATATTTTTTAAAAAATAAAATAATTCTCGAAAATATTTTTAAAATGTTTTTATGTCCGCTTTTTGATGTTTAAAAATATTTTCAGAAATATATTTTGAATATACATTTTAAACTAATATTCAAAATATGTATCAAATATTTAAGAAAATATTATCTGAACGATAAAAAGAACATTTTTAAAAATATTTTTAAAAGTTTTTTAAAATGTTATCACAAAAAATTTTTTAATTATTTTAAAATATTCCTAAAACCATTTTAAAATGCTTTTATGCAATATTTTATAGAAATATTTAGAAATATTTTTGAAAACATTTATATTTTGTGCTGATATATGTGTATATATATATATATACTTATCTACCATTATAGTGGAGTATATGCATCGTAATTGATTTATAATTTTTAAGATGCCAAAATTAAAAGAATATTATTAGCGTTATTAGCGCAGAGTTTGCTCCAATACTATACTGAACGTATATTACTTTTTAATATTTGCAAAAAATATAGAATTAATAGCTTCTGCGCTTGTTGCCAATATATATATATATATATATATATATATATATATATTGCAAATATTAAATATTTTGCAAATATTAAAAAGTAATATACGTTGAGTATAGTATTGGAGCGAACTATGCGCTAATAACGCTAATAATATTCTTTTAATTTTGGCATCTTAAAAATTATAAATCAATTACAATGCATACTCCACTAATGGTAGATAAGTTGATTGCACTGCGTGAGTTGTGCGACACTGCGGCTAGACATTTTTCATTTGTCTTCACTGCTCTTCTTGGCTCTCATCATTACTGTCTCATTTCTCATTCATCTTTCATGCAGTACACCACGCTTTGAAAAATCTAGAAATCGACTTGCGACGTTTTAATTTGTCTAAAGTGATTGTGCGTTGTGTGAAAACAACTTTTCGTGGAGTAGCAGCAGGCAGTACATATAGTTTTATTAATATTAAAGCGGGTAAGTCTCGTATAGATGTCTTATATTATTTTATTTACTATTTTATTTATAATTAAGCTAATTACAATAAACTTTTTCTGTCATATGTTTATTTCTTAAACTAAATAATATAACATGCTAGTCCAATAATTTAATTAATATAATCTAACAGCACAAACACATTCGAAAGACATGCAGAAAATATCTTCGGAATATTTTCTGAACGTCTTTGGAATATGTATGCTGTATGAGTAAATTGGTATATATAAATGCATAAATCTATTGCTTTTAAAAAGCTGGTACTACTTTTCAATTTTTTTATAAATTCAATTTTTTCAATTTTTATATAAATATAATATTATTTCCAATCCTGTTTCGGTCCAATTTTTCAGTTATTTTATTTTTTTAATTTTAATTGATAGTACTTCTATTATACACTCACGCTCAATTCAAACAGACATCCAGAAGATATCTTCGGGATATATTCTGAATGTCTTTTGAATATGTATGCTGCCCTATGAATAAATTGGTTAATATAAAATGCATAAATCTATTGCTTTTAAAAGCTATACTAACTTTTCAATTTTTATACAAATATAATTATTATTTTCAATTTTGTTTAGGTTCAATTTTTAAGTTATTTTATTTAATAAATTTCAATTTAGTATATGTCCACTCAGCATGCTTATTCAAAAGACATTCAGAGATATCTTCGGGATATCTTTAGGGTTACTAAATTAGAAATAATAAATTTAAAGAAATACACCTAACTTAAAAATTGGACCTAAACAGAATTGAAAATAATATATATTTGTACAAAAAATTGGAGAAGTTAGTACAACTTTTTAAAATGCAATAGAATTATGCATTTTATATAAATAAATTTACTCATACAACATGCATATTCAAAAGACGTTTAGAAGATATTCCGAAGATATCTTCCTGAATGTCTTTTCAATATGCATTGCTGTATGGGCAAATTGGTTAATATAAAATATATAGTTCTATAATATACATTTGCATTACATGTAAGTGATGAATAAAATCTACATATATTGGTTATTTATAGTTTATAAATAGTATAAGTTTAAACATATTCAAACAATTTGCTATATATAAAGTTTTAATTTCTTTCTAATATTGTTTGTTTTCAGCTATCTTCATTAAAGTATAAAGTTTCTTTATAAATTATTTTATATTTTTGGATATTACGTTCAACTTCGATTCAATCATTCGGATCTATAAATCTTTATTGCACTTTTATCTATTTAATTTTCTTGTGTCTCTCTGAATATAATTCAAAATGCCTAATAAAAAAAGTCAAAGAGAAAAATTATGTCGGAAAGTTAATGAAAAACTTCATCTGTCATTAGCAATAATTAGTGAAACGGATCAATTAGCAAATAATGAAATATTCTTAGATGAATATTATAATCAGAATTGTAAAAAAATATATAATAGTGTTGATAATGAAATTGTTATTGATAATAATGATTTTAATGATAATAATGATAATAATGATAATAATGATAATGATTTATAAATAATGATAACATTTTATTAAATAATCAAAGCAATAATTTGGAACAGAATGATTATTCTTTTCTTAATGATTTACAGCAACGTAATGATACTAATATTTCACCTCCATTATTTGCTAAGCCTAAGGAATCTCTTTCCACAAAATTAGGAAAATGGTCTATTGACAGAAATGTTAGTTTAACTGCATTTAAACAGTTATTAGATATACTACGCGAAGAACCATCATTAATTAATATCTTGCCAGCTGATCCACGTACTATTTTGAAAACACCCCGCAAATCTAATTCTTTAAATAATTCATATCATTATTTTGGTATACGCAAGTCACTAAATTTTTTATCTTTGAAACATAATGTAACTGTCGATCAAAATACAGAATTTTTTCTGGCAATTAATATTGACGGGCTGCCTTTAACAAAAAGCACATCAAGTTCCTTTTGGCCAATTTTGGGTACAGTTAAATCAATTAAAAATCTAAAAAATCAAGTATTCATAATAGCTTTACATTATGGAAATGAAAAACCTAAAGCCAATGAATTTTTAAAGGATTTTGTAGAAGAATGTATAAAATTATCAAATGGAATAATGATACAATCTGTTTTATGTAAATTCAAAATTTAATGTTAATTTGTGATACCCCGGCCAAATCTCACATTTTATCTATTAAAAGTCATTCAGGTTATTTCTCATGTACGAAGTGTGAGTCAGGAATGGGATTTGGTTAATAACGTTTTATGCTTCTTTGAAACTGAAAAATTTAAAAAAAAAGAACAGATCATTCATTGAGAAATACCCTTCAAATCGAACACCACACAGGAAGAAACACTTTGGCTTCAAATTCCCAATTTTAATATGATTGATAATGTACCTTTAGATATATGCATAATCTTCTATGGTGGTGCAACAAAAAAAGTTGTTATGTTGTAAGCGTTATGGATGGATATTTGGCAAGCCTCCTCATAAATTACGTGCTTTAAATAATTAATAAAATTAACAATAATCTTCAGGCGTTAAAAAAATATATTCCTTGTGAATTTGCAAGAAAAACTCGGCCAATAAACGAAATTGTAAAAGAGTTAAGGCGACCGAATTTAGACTTTTTCTGTTATATACAGGCCCAATAGTTTTTGAAGAAAGTAATACCATTAAAGAGTATAATAAATTTTCTTATGCTAAGTTTAGCTAGCTCACGATTGATAAGTAATCAGTACACACCAATTTGATGAACATTATATTTCATATGCCCGACGACCTAATATAAAATATTTTATTAAGAATTCCAATTAAATGTTGGACCCGATTTATATTCACCACAACATACCTAGTCTCTTGCATTTAAGTTGATTGTGTACGTTTATTTGGTTCACTTGATGGATTCAGTGCTTTTGCATTTGAAAATCATATGCAAAGTTGAAAAAGTATATCCGTAGACATTCGCAGCAGCTACAACAGTTGGTGTGTGAGAGTTAGTGAGGATAATAATTTTTTGCAACCAATACAATTTTGTAAATGATAATTCCATAACATTATTGCAGGAACATTTTAATGGTCCATTAATAAATAATTGCACTTCTCCGCAGTAACAGGAAACTTAAAACGATTAATTATTGCTTAAATATTTAAAAGTAGCTGATCGATTGTGCGAATTGACCGTATTCAAACTATCGTTGAAATACTAAATTTTGCATCATATCAAAATGAAATATTTTTAATAGGTATCAAGTATATTCCTCACAAAGATTTTTATTCAAAACCATGTTTTTCTTCATTATTTGATATTAAAGTTATTATAAAATATAATACTATATTTCAAATGTGGAGATTTGACAAGATCAAAAGAAAATTACTAGTTTTACCATATAATGATCAATATATTGCATATCCTCTACTGCATTTATAATTGTCTTAAATAATTTTATAATAAATAATAATCGATCACATTTTTCAATAGTTAGTTAAACATAAAATATTTGATAATTTTAATTTAAATATTTGGAAACTTTATACTAGCTAGAAAAGAAAAATAACATACAAGCTAACGAAAAGTTAATTTTATAAGTTATTTTCTTATTTAATTAGTATAAAGTCTCAAAATATACTTAATTCAGATTATTATAATATAATAATTAATTGATCAGTTTTGCATTGAATTTTTTATTTTTTATTAAGTTTCTTTATTACATATGTATTTATTTTGTTTAAAAAAATATTCCGTTTCTCTAGTCTTTCAATAATTAGATTTTAAAAAACCCTCTTGTTAAATTGTGGTAAATTTTATAACTAATTTTTTTTCACTGAATTTTATTCGTTGAGATATTTATTCGTTGATAGATAAAGTTCAGTTTAGATTGAGATCCGAAATTGATTACTATCAGGTTATCAAGTAATTAAATCTGAATACCTGGAGCCCATAAAAATTTTAAAATAAAAAATTAGCATGTTGAGAATAAAAGTAACGAAAAAGATTTCAAAGAAGAGTCAGTTATGATATTTATTTTATTCTTTAAGTGATCTTGAATCTATTTGCTAAATCATAGTTTTTCTCAAATGACATATCTCTATTTGTTTATTTCAATTGTCTACTAGAGAAGTTTTTAATAATTGAATTTGAGTTTTAGGAATTTTTAAGAATTGATTAATATGTGTATATAGATGACTTGGCTTGTTGTTCGATTCAAAGAGGATGACACTGTTGAAGCAATACCGAAAAAATGGTTTTTGTTAAAAGAATCTGCATGCTATTGGCCACCACAAAATTATGAAACTACAGCTATTAAAGCAGCTATAAAAAATGAATATAGTCCTGATTCAAACTGGATGAAATACGGAGCAATTATTTTAGGCACATATGGTAAATATGTTATTGCTTATATTATATAAAATTGTATAACATTTTATAAAAAAAATTATTAAATTATTAATATATGTATAAAGAATTATATACACACACACACACACATGTTATTAATCATGGAATATCTTCTTTTATTTGTAATTATCATAAACTTATAATAATTACATTGTTATTTTGTACCACACATTTATTTAATATGCAATTCTATAATGTACAACAATATGGTAGTTATATTCTTTGTTATTGGATATATAATAAGTAATATTTATTTAGGTGATTTAAAACTTGCTAAAAGAAAGGCAATTAAAGCCCAACGTACAGATGATCTTCATCACATACGGAGATTTTAACGAAAAAGAATAATAAAATACATAAGCGGGGACAAGGCAAAAGTAAAGGACATAAGGATTACTCAGATACTGATAAATCTTATGAATCGATATCTGATGAAGATAGCAACACATACCCTACATTACCACTTTCTGGCAAGAGACACGGTATAAGATAAATACTTTTCTAGTAAGAATTCATTTTATTTTCAAAAACTAATTTTCCTTATATTAACAGATAATGATCGCTCTCCAATGGAAAGTCAAAATATTACTAATCGTAAGTATTTTTAAAACTTGAACCTTTATGTAAAATATTTATTATTACATTATTAATCAGATCAATATACTGAAGAAAATACGGCTTAGCAATTTATATATTTAAATACTGCTACCGGCTTTAAAGTGGAATAAATTAATATAGAATTTATTTATTAACACTATATTTAGATTAATTTATATTAATACTATTATTTAATTAATACTATTATTTATTATTGAAAAAATCAATATTGTTTTAAAATATTAATTTTTAAATGTATATTATAATTGTTATCTAAAACCAAAATATTTAAATATAAATATATTAGATAACAATTATAATATACATTTAAAAAATTAATATTTTAAAACAATATTGATTTTTGAATAATAAATAATAGTATTAATTAAATAATAGTATTAATATAAATTAATCTAAATAATAGTGTTAATAAATAAATCTATATTAATTTATTCCACTTTATATTTATATTTAAATATTTGGTTTTAGATAACAATTATAATATACATTTAAAAATTAATATTTTAAAACAATATTGATTTTTCAATAATAAATAATAGTATTACTTAAATAATAGTATTAATATAAATTAATCTAAATAATAATGTTAATAAATAAATTCTATATTAATTTATTCCACTTTAAAGCCGGTAGCACATGGGTACATTCAATGCGGAGCGGAAAAGTCGTCAACATATACATACGAGTATATTCCTATGGTAGATAAGCTACGACAGGCCCAGCCGTAGTCCGCTGTAGCATACTATCATAGGATACATATGTTGAAATTTTTTCTGCTCTGCATTGAATTCACCAACGTATTATCGGCCTTAATATAACAAGTTTGTTGTTATACAACAATTCTGTTAAATAAGCATTATTAATTAAATTGATAATATTTTCTTGTTATTTTAAGATAACTTCAAGCAAACTACAGATAGCGTTCACGTAAATGCTGGTAAATAATTATTTTTATTCTTTATATGTTTTTGTATTTTTTAAATATTTCTTTTTGTATAATATTTTTAATATCCAATATAACTTAACTTTCAGAATTTTCAGAATTCAGAAAACAACTTCTTAAAGAAGTTCATCTGATAATCTTAAATTAAATGATCTTATGGATAACGTGAATATACTTGTAAAAAAAAGCCCGATATGCTGATGAGCCAGAACTAAATGATGACACTTAATACGGCTGTTATGACTTTAATACAATCGTTTTCCAGTCGTTACAGAGCAGGAATTAATGTCGATGGAAGAATGGCTATCGAGTTTCAGCTGATAACATACATGCACTGGTGTGTACTTAATATATTATTATATATTATTTAGATTATATTTTACATATGAAAATTATTTTCTAATAAAGAACTTTTTTATTTTGTGAATTTTATATTTTAGAGTCATCACTGCGTTTAATTGGAGGCACAGATCTTTCCCCATGTAATCAAAGCCATTATGTCGAGAGCAATTTCAAATGAAGTTGGAATTGCTATTCCTTGGAGGGAGCTCGGCAAAAAAAGCTTTTAAATCGCTAAAGTAGTCCAAGTGATCATTGGTAAAATATATTATTTTATATACTCTCATCAAAACCATTTCAAGCATATACATATACGCTTGAATCAAGTTTCATCGTAACATAACTGTGTTGCGTAATCAAAATATATTTAAATAGAAAAATTTGAATTTGAATTTAATTTTTTACATTACTTTGTCGCTTTCATTTTTTTATTCACAATTTTTTTATTAATATCTGTAATATATATGTATTATATGATGATGTTACGCATTAAAGTTCGCAGATCTGTTCACACCGGCTTATGTTGCACAGTTACGTTATGTAATGCTCATATGCGTGCGTAACTTTTATTATTTACTAAATGATTTTAGGTGTTGTTCGACTGAACTCCAAGACAAAATCTGCAACAGAATCGGATATCATAGAAGTAATAAAAAATTGCTAGTTAGAAGGTAAAGAACGCAGTAACAAGTTTCAATCAAAAAAGAAAAACGGAAAACACTGTGTGTCAAACGATTCCGTTTGTGAAACAGGCTCTGCTTGTGAAACAGGCTCCGTGTGTGAAACAGGCTCCGTTTCTGAGAAAGGACCTTATTCAAGATTAAGATAATTATATGTATAACTTGCCGTTATAATATATATAATTATTTGTTTTACATTTATTACAAATTAAAAGTAAAATTTTAAGGTTAAATACTATTAATTGATTGTTCTGCTACTATATATATATTTGCAGTTATATGTTGTTGTTTTTTTATTTAGTGCACATTTATCAAATGCTTTTTGTTTTTATTTTAAATTGAGTTCTTTCTATTTAAAACTTTAAAAACACCAACAAACGGTTGAAAACAACAGTTTTTAATTGTTAGAATATATATTATATGTAGTATTAGAAATAACTTCATTGGATATCTGTACTATACATACATAATATGACATTTAAAATGTTTTTCGAAAATTATAATAAAAAATAAATGCTAAAAAATTATAGTAATATACAAAAATATATGTATACAGTGAATATGTTTATTAAATCCACTGTTTATATGTACATACATTTTCGTATATCCATATAATTTCTTTAGCATTTATTTTTTATGATATTCGAAAAACATTTGTACGTCATATTATGTATATAGTACACGGATATCCAATGTCGAATAAAATTAGCTGGAACGTCTTGATATAATATATATATATATATATATATATATGTACAATTAAAGGTAGATAATTAAAGTATTAGTTTAAAAATTTGTCACATTTTTATAATAAAATACTAAATACAAAATGATCAAAACCTATATATGGCTGTATATTTGAATCTTTTTGAACCTCTCAAATAATATATACATATAATATATGAAAATGTATATACATTAAATGTACATATAGATATATATATTGGATATACGTAGTACATGCATATGATGGACAGTATACGTTCTTTCGATATACATAGTACATGTATGTGCGAGGTACAGTATACGTTCTTTGGATGTACATAATACATGCATGTGATGTACAATATACGTTCTTTGGATATATATAATACATACATGTGATGTACAATACACGTTCTTTGGATACACATAGAATATGCTAAAAGTGCGACGATATGGATATACAAAAATGTATGTTCCATGTATGTACATTGGATGTACAAATGGATGTATAATAGATCTACCTGAGACCTACGGTGCATTGCTTTTGAACATCTATACGATCTGCAATGGACATCTTTCAGATGTGTTATGATATACACAGGATATCCAGAATCCATTTCCGTATATTCTATGTACATCTAGGGGATCTTTTGTGCTGACTGGGCATCTATTTATTTCGGGCTTACTTCTGTCAGTTATACATTGTTCATCAAAACAATGGTTAATTTTGTCGGGGGTTTGCTGTAAATATGATTTATTGTATTAATCTGGTATGTAAACATATATATTTTGTAAATCTATAATTATTTGTATGATTAAGCGCATTAAGAGTATATTTATATGTATATAATTGTTTATAGATACTTGAAAAGGGCTGCAATGACAGCCGAAACGTTGTAAATTAAACTAATTATTTAAAATAAATTATGGCCAGTCTGGTCGACTTTAAAAATTGGAGGAGAGTTTTTCATTATTTATTACTGGCGACTCCTTAAGGATTATCATTTATTTATTTTTAGTCTATAGTTATTTATTTATAAAGTTTGTACTTAAGAATTCTTAATAAAAATATTACTTTAATTTAGTAAAATAAATTAAAATTAAAAACTTATTAATATTTATTTGTTTCTAAGTATCTTTTTTCCTTGATTTTTTCCAGGAAAGACAAATATTTTTTTTCTTTAAATTATTTCTAAGGATTCTTTTTCTAGAAGAAAACATCAATTTTTAAAGTAAATAACTAAAAAAAATTAAAAATATTTTGTTTACAAAGAAATTTTGGAGCACCTTGTAGAAAATGATATAATTTTGAAGTTACAGCTTATTAATAATTATAACATGATCATAACTATAGAATTAAATTTACACACACAAATACATACGCACGCATATACATACATGTGTACATACTCACGCAAATCAACATGTACACACACACGCACACACTAACATATGCATATACTTTACCTATACTACATACACATTATACACATGTATACATTATATACTTATTGATAATAATATTAAAATTTTAGTAATAATTTATGATCATAAATTTTAACCAATTTAGATATTTTATTCTTAATTAACAAAATATTTCAAAATTTATTAATACAATTAATTTATTTTATAAAATAACAGGTTATAGCAGTTCAACATTTTAAATCAGATCAACCGAAAACCAAAAAAAATGGTAGAAACGCATCTTTATAATTTTATTATGAACAACAGTGAAATTATCCCAGTCAGCACAAAAGATCCCCTAGATGTACATAGAATATACGGAAATGGATTCTGGATATCCTGTGTATATCATAACACATCTGAAAGATGTCCATTGCAGATCGTATAGATGTTCAAAAGCAATGCACCGTAGGTCTCAGGTAGATCTATTATACATCTATTTGTACATCCAATGTACATACATGGAACATACATTTTTGTATATCCATATCGTCGCACTTTTAGCATATTCTATGTGTATCCAAAGAACGTGTATTGTACATCACATGTATGTATTATATATATCCAAAGAACGTATATTGTACATCACATGCATGTATTATGTACATCCAAAGAACGTATACTGTACCTCGCACATACATGTACTATGTATATCGAAAGAACGTATACTGTCCATCATATGCATGTACTACGTATATCCAATATATATATCTATATGTACATTTAATGTATATACATTTTCATATATTATATGTATATATTATTTGAGAGGTTCAAAAAGATTCAAATATACAGCCATATATAGGTTTTGATCATTTTGTATTTAGTATTTTATTATAAAAATGTGACAAATTTTTAAACTAATACTTTAATTATCTACCTTTAATTGTACATATATATATTATATATATATATATATATTATATCAAGATTCCAGCTAATTTTATTCGACATTGGATATCCGTGTACTATATACATAATATGACGTACAAAATGTTTTTCGAATATCATAAAAAATAAATGCTAAAGAAATTATATGGATATACGAAAATGTATGTACATATAAACAGTGGATGTAATAAACATATTCACTGTATACATATATTTTTGTATATCAATATCATTTTTTTAGCATTTATTTTTTATTATAATTTTCGAAAAACATTTTTAAATGTCATATTATGTATGTATAGTACAGATATCCAATGAAGTTATTTCTAATACATACATATATAATATATTCTATACAATTAAAAACCGTTGTTTTCAACCGTTGTTGTGTTTTGAAGTTTTAAAATAAAAAGAACTCAATTTTAAAATAAAACAAAAAGCAATTTTGATAAATGTGCACTAATAAAAAAAAACAACAAAATGATAAATGCAAATAATATATATAGTAGCAGAACAATCAAATTAATAGTATTTAAAACCTTAAAATTTTACTTTTAATTTGTAATAAATGTAAACAAATAATTATATATATAACGGCAAGTTATACATATAATTATCTTAATCTTGAATAAGGTCTTTCTCAGAAACGGAGCCTGTTTCACAAACGGAGCCTGTTTCACAAGCAGAGCCTGTTTCACAAACGGAATCTGTTTGACACACAGTGTTTTCCGTTTTCTTTTTTGATTGAAACTTGTTACTGCGTTCTTTACTTCTAACTAGCCAATTTTTTATTACTTCTATGATATCCGATTCTGTTGCAGATTTTGTCTTGGAGTTCAGTCGAACAACACCTAAAATCATTTAGTAAATATAAAAGTTACGCACGCATATGAGCATTACATAACGTAACTGTGCAACATAACCGGTGTGAACAGATCTGCGAACTTTAATGCGTAACATCATCATATAATACATATATATTACAGATATTAAATTAAAAAATTGTGAATAAAAAATGAAAGCGACAAAGTAATGTAACAAAATTAAATTCAAATTCAAATTTTTCTATTTAAATATTATTTGATTACGCAACACAGTTATGTTACGATGAAACTTGATTCAAGCGTATATGTATACGCTTAAAATGGTTTTGATGTAGAGTATATAAAATAATATATTTTACCAATGATCACTTGGACGAACTTTAGCGATTTAAAAGCTTTTTTTTGCCGAGCTCCCTCCCAGGAATATAGCATTCCAACTTCATTTGAAATTGCTCTCGACATAATGGCTTTGATTACATGGGGAAGATCGTGCCTCCAATTAAACGCAGTTGATGACTCTAAAATATAAAATTCACAAAATAAAAAAGTTCTTTATTAGAAAATAATTTTCATCATGTAAAATATAATCTAAATAATATATAATAATATAATTAAGTACACACCAGTGCATGTATGTTATCAGCTGAACTCGATAGCCATTCTTCCATCGACATTAATTCCTGCTCTGTAACGACTGGAAACGATTGTATTAAAGTCATAACAGCCGTATTAGTGTCATCATTTAGTTCTGGCTCATCAGCATATCGGGCTTTTTTTACAAGTATATTCACGTTATCCATAAGATCATTTAATTTAAGATTAATCAGATGAACTTCTTTAAGAAGTTGTTTTCTGAATTCTGAAAATTCTGAAAGTTAAGTTATATTGGATATTAAAATATTATACAAAAAGAAATATTTAAAAAATACAAAACATATAAAGAATAAAATAATTATTTACCAGCATTTACGTGAACGCTATCTGTAGTTTGCTTGAAGTTATCTTAAAATAACAAGAAAATATTATCAATTTAATTAATAATGCTTATTTAACAGAATTGTTGTATAACAACAAACTTGTTATATTAAGGCCGATAATACGTTGGTGAATTCAATGCAGAGCAGAAAAAATTTCAACATATGTATTCCTCCTAGGGACCTCTTCGGAGGCCGATCCTCGTACGGATGCCCTGAGGAGCGAAAACCAGGGCTTGAGGACTCGCATCTCAAATCTGGAGCGCGAGGTGGAGCGTCTGACGGAGGAGCTAGCGTTTGTTCGCTCGGCGATTCCAGATATAGAGGCGTTCTATTTTTCGGATAGAGGCGCCAAAGAGATAAGGGCGCAAGGAAGAAGAGACCTCGTCCGCCTTCTGCGGAGGGGTCTCCACCGGTATTGGCGGAGGGGTCTGCGGCTTTGGCTGCAGATGACCATCCATTGACGGAGGCTGGTGTGTCGTCCCTTCTGGATCGTCGCTTTCGTGACTTGAGGGGCGACATATCGCTTTCTGTGGTGGCCGCCATTAGGTCGGAGCTCGGGGGGCGGGATGGGCCCACTCCAATTTATGGAGTGGATCCCATACGCGTGCCCTCCTTGAGCGTCGGTAGTGGCGCGGTTGCGCCGGGGATTGGCTCTGTGCCTGGGGGCTCTACCGCCTCTGCTCTTGCGGAGGTTTCGGTGGATGCCTCTGGTCCTGGAGCCTCCACTGGGAAGAAGAAGAGGAGACGTCGCGGACGGAGGCCTGGACGACTCCCCCAGATGAATGTGCGTGCGGAGATGGGTGTCTTGAGGAGGGAGGGGGCCCACCCGTGCGAAGAGAAGAGATACTGTTCTTCGCCCCCCCTCGGCGTCAGTGGTTTCGTTGACGATTCGGGGGGGTGCGGATGCGAGGTCTTATGCCTCCGTCCTCTCGGAGGCCAAGTCAAAGGTGGAAGTGAAGAGGCTGGAGATCGGCTCGATGAGGATGAGGAGAGGGGCAACCGGCAGCATTTTACTGTCGGTTCCCGGTAAAGATTCGGCGGCGAAGGCGGATGCACTGGCGTCCAGGTTGAGGGACGTCTTCCCGGCTGAGCGGGGCGTTAAGGTTGGTCGCCCCGCTCGGTTGGAGGAGATCCGACTAAGGGGCCCAGTGTTCTCTGTCAAAAGACAGAGAGTATTGGATGAGGTTGCCCTGGTTGGGGGCTGTCGAGTGGAGGACCTCAAGGCTGGGGAAATTAAGTTGTTTCCCAATTCGTGCAATGGCACGATTTGGATTCGCTGCCCCACCGGTGTGGCGCGGAAGCTGCTGTCGGCGAAGAGGCTGTCGGTCGAGGGGGGGTGGGCGACTTTGGAGGTTACTCGTTTGGCTCGCCGCCCCCTCCAATGTTACCGGTGCCAAGAGTTTGGCCATTCGGCCAATGTTTGTGGTGCTGACACAGACCGAAGTGGTCTGTGTTATAGATGCGGTGGATCAGGGCATAAGGCGGCCGATTGCGTGGCGCCGCCCCGGTGTTTTTCGTGTGAGTCCAGGGGGAAACCTGCTGGACATCGTGTTGGGTCGGCGTCTTGCGCTCGCGTGCGTGTCCCTCCTAAGAGGAGCGGGGGGGGCACTCTTGCTGCTGAGCGCGCGCAGTCTCCGGGGCGCCCCGATGGGGGGCCTGCGAGCCCGGAGTGGACGAGGGTAGACTGTGGCCGGGGGCGGGGGAAGTCGCGGAGAGGCGGCTCCCCCGTGCCGGGCTGCAGTTCTGCCCCCGATGTTTAGTATCGGTTTTGTCCTTTGTTGTCGTAGTGTGTAGCGGTGGGTGCGGGGAGTTCCGGGGAGGTTGCCGAAAGGTGACTCCGTGGTCTCCCTGCCCCGCCAAGTTTATGTTGTAGGTTGCGGCGATGGGTGATGGAGCGCCGGGGAGGTTGCCGAGAGGTGACTCCGCGGCCTCTTCACCCGCGCCAAGTTTATGTTGTTCATAGTTTTATTGTCTTTTGTCATAGGTGGGAGTAACAACCCTCCCACCTTTATTGTGGTTGGCCATAGCGCCTTGTTGTGGGCTCCCTTGGGGGCTGGGCCTGTGGCCCTTACTATGTATTAATGTGGTTTGTGTACATGTTTCGTGCACGTTATGTACTGTAATTGTCCTGTGACGTTGTGTGTGTGGGTGGGTGACTGTGGTCACCTCACTTACCGGGTTGGCAGAGAGAGGGGTGGGGGCCCCGCTCTCATTGCACGTCGACCCTGGGAAGTCCGGGGGGAGCTAGTAGCCCGGCTCCCCTCGATGCCCTTTCGGGGCAAGGGATGTCCTCTCCGGGGGGATACCTGTAGTATCCTCTCGGGGGATGTGTCCTTCCTAAAGGACGCCGGTCGGGTGTCCACCGTGAAGTTATGCTAACGCGGTTCCGCGGTGGACAATACCCATACGACCAGGGGCTTCAGTCAGGTTTTAGGTCGGTCCCCCGCCCGATAGTCCCTCGGGATACTACGGGCGGGAATCCACCACAAAGCCTCCTGACCCTCCCTCAGGGGTCAGGACGGCGAAGTTTGGTTTAGGCAAATTTCCTGACTATAAAAAAAAAAAAAAAAAAAAGCAGAACAATCAAATTAATAGTATATAAAACCTTAAAATTTTACTTTTAATTTGTAATAAATGTAAAACAAATAATTATATATATATATATATATATATCGGCAAGTTATACATATAATTATCTTAATCTTGAATAAGGTCTTTCTCAGAAACGGAGCCTGTTTCACAAACGGAGCCTGTTTCACAAGCAGAGCCTGTTTCACAAACGGAATCTGTTTGACACACAGTGTTTTCCGTTTTCTTTTTTGATTGAAACTTGTTACTGCGTTCTTTACTTCTAACTAGCCAATTTTTTATTACTTCTATGATATCCGATTCTGTTGCAGATTTTGTCTTGGAGTTCAGTCGAACAACACCTAAAATCATTTAGTAAATATAAAAGTTACGCACGCATATGAGCATTACATAACGTAACTGTGCAACATAACCGGTGTGAACAGATCTGCGAACTTTAATGCGTAACATCATCATATAATACATATATATTACAGATATTAAATAAAAAAATTGTGAATAAAAAAATGAAAGCGACAAAGTAATGTAACAAAATTAAATTCAAATTCAAATTTTTCTATTTAAATATTATTTGATTACGCAACACAGTTATGTTACGATGAAGCTTGATTCAAGCGTATATGTATATGCTTAAAATGGTTTTGATGTAGAGTATATAAAATAATATATTTTACCAATGATCACTTGGACGAACTTTAGCGATTTAAAAGCTTTTTTTTGCCGAGCTCCCTCCCAGGAATATAGCATTCCAACTTCATTTGAAATTGCTCTCGACATAATGGCTTTGATTACATGGGGAAGATCTGTGCCTCCAATTAAACGCAGTTAATGACTCTAAAATATAAAATTCACAAAATAAAAAAGTTCTTTATTAGAAAATAATTTTCATCATGTAAAATATAATCTAAATAATATATAATAATATAATTAAGTACACACCAGTGCATGTATGTTATCAGCTGAACTCGATAGCCATTCTTCCATCGACATTAATTCCTGCTCTGTAACGACTGGAAACGATTGTATTAAAGTCATAACAGCCGTATTAGTGTCATCATTTAGTTCTGGCTCATCAGCATATTGGGCTTTTTTTACAAGTATATTCACGTTATCCATAAGATCATTTAATTTAAGATTAATCAGATGAACTTCTTTAAGAAGTTGTTTTCTGAATTCTGAAAATTCTGAAAGTTAAGTTATATTGGATATTAAAATATTATACAAAAAGGAATATTTAAAAAATACAAAACATATAAAGAATAAAAATAATTATTTACCAGCATTTACGTGAACGCTATCTGTAGTTCGCTTGAAGTTATCTTAAAATAACAAGAAAATATTATCAATTTAATTAATAATGCTTATTTAACAGAATTGTTGTATAACAACAAACTTATTATATTAAGGCCGATAATACGTTGGTGAATTCAATGCAGAGCAGAAAAAATTTCAACATATGTATTCCTATGATAGTATGCTACAGCGGACTACGCTGGGCCTGTCGTAGCTTATCTACCATAGGAATATATGTATATGTTGACGACTTTTCCGCTCCGCATTGAATGTACCCATGTGCTACCGGCTTTAAAGTGGAATAAATTAATATAGAATTTATTTATTAACATTATTATTTAGATTAATTTATATTAATACTATTATATTATTTAAGTAATACTATTATTTATTATTGAAAAAATCAATATTGTTTTAAAATATTAATTTTTTAAATGTATATTATAATTGTTATCTAAAACCAAAATATTTAAATATAAATATAAAGTGGAATAAATTAATATAGAATTTATTTATTAACACTATTATTTAGATTAATTTATATTAATACTATTATTTATTATTGAAAAAATCAATATTGTTTTAAAATATTAATTTTTTAAATGTATATTATAATTGTTATCTAAATATATTTATATTTAAATATTTTGGTTTTAGATAACAATTATAATATACATTTAAAAAATTAATATTTTAAAACAATATTGATTTTTTCAATAATAAATAATAGTATTAATTAAATAATAGTATTAATATCAATTAATCTAAATAATAGTGTTAATAAATAAATTCTATATTAATTTATTCCACTTTAAAGCCGGTAGCAGTATTTAAATATATAAATTGCTAAGCCGTATTTTCTTCAGTATATTGATCTGATTAATAATGTAATAATAAATATTTTACATAAAGGTTCAAGTTTTAAAAATACTTACGATTAGTAATATTTTGACTTTCCATTGGAGAGCGATCATTATCTGTTAAATATAAGGAAAATTAGTTTTTGAAAATAAAATGAATTCTTACTAGAAAAGTATTTATCTTATACCGTGTATCTTGCCAGAAAGTGGTAATGTAGGGTATGTGTTGCTATCTTCATCAGATATCGATTCATAAGATTTATCAGTATCCGAGTAATCCTTATGTCCTTTACTTTTGCCTTGTCCCCGCTTATGTATTTTATTATTCTTTTTCGTTAAAATCTCCGTATGTGATGAAAGATCATCTGTACGTTGGGCTTTAATTGCCTTTCTTTTAGCAAGTTTTAAATCACCTAAATAAACATTACTTATTATATATCCAATAACAAAGAATATAACTACCATATTGTTGTACATTATAGAATTGCATATTAAATAAATGTGTGGTACAAAATAACAATGTAATTATTATAAGTTTATGATAATTACAAATAAAAGAAGATATTCCATGATTAATAACAGTGTGTGTGTGTGTGTGTGTGTGTGTGTGTGTGTATAATTCTTTATACATATATTAATAAATTAATAATTTTTTTATAAAAATGTTATACAATTTTATATAATATAAACAATAACATATTTACCATATGTGCCTAAAATAATTGCTCCGTATTTCATCCAGTTTGAATCAGGACTATATTCATTTTTTATAGCTGCTTTAATAGCTGTAGTATCATAATTTTGTGGTGGCCAATAGCATGCAGATTCTTTTAACAAAAACCATTTTTTCGGTATTGCCTCAACAGTGTCATCCTCTTTGAATCGAACGACAAGCCAAGTCATCAATATCGATTTGTTTTTTAAAAAAGTACACATTGTGATTATGTTAAGTAAAAAGAAATAATTTTTATAAAAAAAATGTTATGTTCGTGACAAAAAATGTCGTTACATAATATAACAGCATCTGACGCTCTAACTCATGCCAACAAACATGAATTTTGTACTGCGTTCGTCATATAATCTCATAATTGTTGTATTTATAATAAGGTCGATATGACTAAATTAATTTTTTAACATATTATTAGGATATTGAAAAAGACTGTCGTACAGTCGAAACGTTTATCTCAACTTTTGTATAGTATGACGTAAATTAATAAATAAATTTTTCAATTAATAGCATATAAGCTCGTTAAGTTGGCCTTTTATTATATCACATATTTTAGTTTTGTTATTAATTTTTATTATTAATAATTTTTATTAAAAAAAAACATTTTTTATAGAATATTTTTATTAATAATTTTATCTCAATTTTTTATAGAATTGACATCATAAAATTAATTATTTATTTTATTGTAAGATTATTTATAAATTATGTTGATTTTTACATTTTATAATTATTTATAAAAAGATTTTTTAAGAACAGTTAATATTTTATGTAATAACAAATATATAAAATAATGTCTTAATTTATGTTGTAAACATTTGTAATAAAATGATTTTAATTTTGTGATAAAAACTTACAAATGATGTTTTAAAGTTATGTATAACTCGATTTATGTTATTGCCCCATATAGTAACTTGAACCTTCCAGTCTTTATTATTTGTCAAAATTACTCGACAACGTTGAACTTCACCATTTTTAGTTTTAACAGCAACTGTACTGTTGATTTGTTCCACCATACTGATAAAACACCTTAAAAAAATATATATATATAAACAATTAATATTTTATATTTATTAAAAAAATAAAAAAATAATTAAAAGTTCAATAAAATTTTTAATAAATGTATCTTTTATACATCAATTACATTTATATGATTTTATGCTACTATTATATAGTTTTATTCTTAAACTGACAGAATTTTACAAATTTGACGATAATACTGAAATAGTGAGAATAAGTAATAAATATGAATAAAAAATTTATGAATAAAAAATTAAATATTAAAAAATTTTTAAAACTTACACTGTACCATCATTAGGTAACATAACTTCGAAAAGTTCTCTTGGTGAAACATATAATGTTGGATTATCACACAACTCACGATAAATGTCTGATTCGCTATCCATTTTCTTTGTAGCTTTATCCTAGAATTTTTAAATAAAAAATATTTCAATGTAACGTACACACGCAATTTTAAAATAAAAATATAAATAGCAACTAAAATTTAATATTATATAGTAAGAATATATATTTATAAGAATATATTATTATTAAGACAAATAATATAAATATTTTTAACAAAAATCAATTGGAATATAAATAATTGTAAAATAATTTTTTGTAATAGTTTATATTAGCAAATATATAAATGTTTAGTTGTAATTAATATAAGTTGTAAATGATTAATATAAGTTGTCATTAATATATGTAACAAATATTTAGCGAAAATTTTTTTGAAATATCATAATTAAGTGACTATAAAACGAAATATACAATATATGTATACAATATTTTAATTGTAAGATAGATTTAAGCACATATTTAATTATAAATTATATAATTGTAATTAGTATAAATAAATTATTCATATAACTTCATATATATTTACCGTTTAGTTTAATAAATCACAAAGAATCAAATTTATATAATAATTATAATAATATTTCAATTTTATGCACTATTAATAATACTAAATGAATTATACGATGTCTGTTACTTTTAACGATGATGTTACCATCATTACGTAGCGATGTACATGTTAAAATATATGCGTAATGACATTACCATGATACAATGTTACATAGCAACCATCGTTATTAGGACTAAAGGATATCGCACACAAATTACATAAGCTGCATATGCATAGCATAAGACCTTATGGACCAATGAGCATCAAGCATTGAATCACATGCTCGATGTTCATTGGTCCATAAGGTCTTATGCTATGCATATGCAGTTTATGCAATTTGTGTGCGATAGCATTAAAGGCCGCCGCACACACTTTTGCATGACATATAATGTAAGTGTATAAAGAATTTGATTGGTTGAATTTTATTATGCATGTGCTGATGGACCAATAAAATGTCTAGATTCGAAAATTTTTCTATGCTACAGCCAATTAATACGTTTGAAAAATTTATTCTACGACAAATGTAATATCAACTGAACATGTCAACTTATTGCACAATAAATTTTTAGTTTTAAAGATTGGTAGCAATTGATTTGAAAATAAATAGTAGGTACACTACATACTTTAATTGTGTGTGACAACTTAAAAGGTTATAGATATCGTTACACCTTAAAAGAATTCTTAAAAATTCTTGAAAATTTCTCGTCGAGCAGCAAAGAAATTATTTGTTTCAATAATATATGAAGTGACAGATATAATAACAATAAGGTAAATTATTTTGAAATATAATATATCATAAGATCATTAAAGAAAATACAAAATCGCATTTAAAAATATAAATACTGTTATATTCTAATAATTGATTATGTAAATATATAACTTTAAAATACATATGCTGAGTATTGGAAAATTTAAATATATTTAAAGTATATATATATATATATTATATGTAAATATATGAGGTATTCCATTTCAAATCGTGCGTGCATGCGTGCGTGCGTGTGTACGTGTATAGTTTATATATATAAAACCAGTATTGAACAATGTATATAAATTTTATATAAATTTAATATTGTATGTAGTTTTTAAAAAATTTATGTAAAATTTATATTAATTAGTTTGTATAAAATTTATACAAGATATAGTATAAAAAGGATGAGATCAATAAAATTATATATATATAGTTGTCTTAAAGAAAAAACTATATTTTATTTACATTAATTGATTTGTCTCATGTGCATAAAATATTAAGTATACGATGTATATAATATTATGTATATATAAAATGTTAAAATTACACAAAATTAAACATTTCACGAGATATTTTGTAATTTATGTCAAAATACTGTTTAAAATATTATAACTAAAAAAAGTATTTAATAAAAAAATATTTTTTTGTAATATTTTGAAAAGCTCTCGAGATAAAGTATAGAAAAATATCAAATAAAAATGTGGGTTTTCATTTAAAATTTTAAAGTTGACTTTGAGATTTTCTTTATAACTACACTTAAGATCAAATGTGTATTACCATTTCATATATTTTTTATATAATATATTTGTTACTATATTCTTGAAAAGAAATGATATCACTGCCAAAATATTTGCTGAAAATACAAAATAATATCAATTGATAATATATAATATATACCTATTAAATACATTGTCATATACATATAGATAATATAAAAATATATTTGTTTTAAAGATAAAATAATAATTTTAAATAGTTTTATGTGTTAATATAATTTTAATTTTTTTTTACAGTGGATTGATATTTGATTTTTATCGTTGAATATATTGATCCAACTGAATATATATGAGCAAAATATAGCATATTCAGGTATTATTTTATTTTTTATTTGAATTAATAATAAATATTTCACATAATAAGACAAATTATATAAAAATAAATAAGCTAATATATATAAATAATAAATAAGCTAATATATGTAAATAATAAATAAGCTAATAAAAATATTTTGTTCAGGTTTGGTAGCCACTTATATTTTTGGCTAAAACAAAGCTCCATCCAGCTTTTGTAATTTGACAATTGGACATAATTGTGAAAATTTAGATAAAAATTGACATAAATATTTGACATTATAGTTGTAACACTACAAGTATTATTTGATATTTTAATTGTTGATATTTGAAATTTGTAAGAAATTATATGAATGTTTGATTTACATTTAAATATTTATTATCAAAGAACATTTAAAAATATATTTTTCATAAAAATTTAATTCCAAAAAAAAAAATTTAAAATTTAATTTTTATTTGTTTTTTTAAAATTTAATTTTATCGTTTAGTTTTTTATTTTTAAATTGATATTTAATGTAAGTCAAATTGAAATTTTTAATTTTAACAATGTGAAAAAAAAAAAACTTTTTTTTAGTTATTTTTTTTTAATTTTAAAATCATTGTGTTTTTTCATTTAAAAAATTTTAAAAAATTTAAATGTCTTTTTTTTAAATTTTAAATTAAACTAAAAATTTTTAAAACAAAAAAATTAATTTTAAAAATTTTATAAACAAATATTTGTTGTTATACATTTATATTCTTACTTTTATAATATTTAAATTTTTATGATCGTGTAAACTTTTAAAAAAAATTTTTAATTTAAAAAAAATTTTTTTAAAAGGGTAAACGAAAGCTTTTCGATCGAGAGGAAGAAAAGAATTTTCAGGTTAAAAGGAAAACAAAAAGGGTTTTAAATCAAAAAAAAATACCGGAAAAAAAAAAGAAAGCAACAAAAATTTTAAGCTGAGTATTAAATTTTGAAAAAATCAAAAATTTTTTAAAATTTAAAATTATAGTTCATTTGTCTAAATCGCAAAACCCTTTGGCAAAACAATTTTTATTTTGTTTCACAAAATTTAAAATTTTTTTATTAAACGTGACTTTGACAATTTTTATAAATTAAAAAACGCATATAAAATTTATCGAGCAATAGTTTTTAAAAATTCAAATTCAAAAATTGAAACGAAATGTTAAAAAATTAAAAAAACTGAAAACCATGAAAAAAATAAAATTAAAGGGGGTTAAAAAATACACAGTCAAGTAAATTTAATTCAGAAAATATAAATAAAATTTTTTTTTTCCAAATTGAAAAATATAAATTTAAAAATCCACAGTAAAAGAAAAATAAAAAAATTGTCGCCCCAATTAAAAAGGATTTCAAAACAAAAATTTATCTAATAAATAAACTTTAAGGAAAAATGGAAGTAGGTGCAAATTTGAAAGGGGAAAAACTTTTTAAAAGCTAAAAAGTTTTAATAAAGTAATTCTTTTAATGATTGTTTAGTCGGAAAATTATTTGGAATCTTTACCTTTCCTGAGAACACAACATTTTTTTTTGGAAATCTTTAAAAAAACTAAAGGTTTTTTAAAAAAATTCAATTTTAATAGTCTTTTCTTTTTTTTTTTTTAATGTAAAATTTGGTTTTTTTAAGACAAAGAGGTCCTTTTTTTCAAAATTCAAGGTAAATTTATTATAAAATTTTTAATACTGTTTTTTCCCGGCCAAAAAAATAAGTTTACGCTTTTTATTCTTGACGCAACGAAACTACAGAAGTCTTTTTTTAAAGAAAAAACAAATCTGTAAGGTTATTACATACATTAGATGGATTTTGCAGCAATAAAAATTTTTGGTCAGTCATTAAAAAAATGTTTGGGGAAAAATTTGTATCAAGGGGAAAATTAGGTTTAAATTCCAATTTAAAAAGGCTTTAAAAAAGAAAACGGGGTTTATGGGGGATATAATATTCAAAGAACAACGAATTGCTGAATTTTTTAAACTGCAGATGGAGATATTCCTGAGTTATGTTAAATTTGAAACAAACGGAAAAAACTTTAAAATGTTAGTAAATGGACCAAAGTTAACCCTTGGATTTACCAATTATTATCCACAGGGCGCCGGGGTTTGGGACGAAAATTAAACAAATTAATGGAAAACGGGGAAATAGATCTAGAAATTCAATATCGAATAGCTTTCGGGGCAATCTAAATTTTTTTTAAGGGAAAAAATTTTTAAAAAAGGTTTTGAAAATTTTTTAAAAAAAAAAAAAAGAAGAATTAAAGGGTTGTAAAAAAAAATAAAAAAATTGGGGGGAAAACTCGGGGCTAATCGATTTTTAAAAAAAAAGGACTGTGCAAAAGCTTTTGGAAATAAGATATTCCATCAAAATTTTTGGGGCACCCAAATATGATGCAAAATTTCAAAATGCGAGGCTTTGTTCGAAAATATGGGAAAAACCCGTTTTTTATTAAAATGACTTGTAATCTAAATTGGCCCAAAAATTTAAAAAAAAATTTTTTTCAAATCAAAAACCTTTTAAGACCTGTTTTGTGCTAGAGTATTTATTAAAAAAAAAAATTATTTGATAGTTTGATTGTTCAAAAAAAAATTTTTTGGTGAAGAAAAACCCTTCCCGGTTTAAAATCTTTTTTTAAAAACCCGGGGGTTTGGGGGTTTTGGGGGCCCATTTTTAAAGTAATTTTAAAAAAAAGGGGGGGGAAACTTTTAATTTGGGAAAATTTTTTAAAAAAAGTATTTTTTTTTTAAAACCCCGGCCCCCTTTTTTTTGAAAAAAATTTTTTGGGGCAAAAAATTGTCAAAAAAATTTTTTTTTTTTTGGCCATGGGGAATTTGGGGTAAAAGGGGGGAAAAATTTTCCCCAAAGGGGCATTTTAAAAACTTTTCACGGGGGAAAAAAAAAAAGGGGATAAAAATGGTTTTTCCAAAAAAACCCGAAGAGAACGGTTTTTTTTGTATAAAAACCCCTGGGGGATTTTTGGTAGTAATGGGTTTTTTTTTCCCCTTTAGGGTCCCAATATTTAAAATTTTTTTTAAAATTTTTCATATTAATGTTAAAGTTTTTTTAAAGTATAAAGTCAGAAAAAAGTTTTTATAAAAAAAATTTTTTAAAAAAGGGGAAGATGAAAGCATCTGATTAAAAAGGAAAAAGATGTGAAAAATATGGAAATTTTTTTTTGAAAAAAATTAAAAGATTTTATTGGGGGCCGTTAGGTACCCCCCAGTTAAAAGCTTTTTGGCTTTTTGGGAAAAAAAAAATTTTTTGGAAAAGAAAAAAGTAATCCCATCATTTTTTTCCCTGTACTTTTCCCAAGTGAAAAAATTTTAAATTTAAAATCTCTCCCCCATTTAAATGAAAAATTTTTTAACAATCGGGTTTAAAAACTTTAAAAAAAATGTTAATGGATTTTTTTAAATTTAAATAAACGAGATGTTGAGGCACCCCCAAGGGGGTTATACAGTTTTTACCTTTTAAAACGTGTTTCAAAAAGTAATTTTAAAGGAAACCCCCCAAATTGGGTTTTTTGGGAAAAAAAAAAGTCAGAGAAATTTTTTAAATTTGGATTGGACGAATGTACTCAGTTCCCCCCAAAAAAAATTTTGGAATTTTTTTCCTTTTTTAACGTATTTTTTTTTGGGGAATTTTTAAAAGGGGGGGCAAAAAATTTAAAATTTTTTTAAAAAAATTTTAATGGGTTTTAAACCCCCCAAAATTTTTTTATTTCTTTTTTGTTTGGTTTTGGGGTTTAAAATTTGAAGATAAATGATGGGGGGAAAAAGGGGAAAAATTTTAGAAAATTTTTTTTAAAAGGGGTTTTTTTCCCCAAAAAAATTTTTAGGTATTTTTTTTTTCAAAAAACTAAGGTTTCCCAACCTTTGCACCCAAAAAAGAATTATGGGGGGGAATTTAAAAAATTTGGAAATGCCCCGAAGATTCTTTCGATTTTTTTGGGACTTTTTCATTGGAAAAAAAAAAAATTTGGGCTAAAAAAAATTTTCAATTTTCCCCCAAAAAAAAATTTGGGAAAATTTAAAGCAATTTAAAAAAAAATGGAAAAAAAAAAGTTTAAAATATAAAGAAGAAGATGCAGAAAAATTTGGGGAAAAAAAAAAGGTTTTATTGGTCAAAAACAGATACCCTTTTTAAATTTTAAAAAAAAAAAAAGGGTTGTTGTTTATGTTTTAATTTCTTTTAAAAAAAAACAAAGGGGGTCAAAAAAAAAAAGGTTTAACCTTGACGGCCCGGGGTTCAGGAAAAATTTTTTTTACAAAACCCTTTTTAACTTTTTTTTTTAAATTTTCCCCAAGGAAAAAATTTTGTTAATAAAATTTGGCTTTCAGGTTTTTTCCCGCGCAACTTTTTTTTACCAAATGGAAGAACACCCAAAAAAAATTTTTTTTTGCCCGAAACCTTTTTTTTAAAATGTTTCCCCCATCGAAAAAAAGGGGTTCAAATAAAAAAAAGGGGCTGATTTTTTAAAAAAAACAGATTTTTTTTTTTGGGGGAAGGGGGGCCCACCAAGGGCCCACCGCGTTTGGGCCTTGAAGTAATAAATTGTCTTAAAAGGGGTTTTAAATTGGAACAATGTTTTTTCCCCTTTTGGGGGAAAAAATTGTTTTTTTTTGGGGGGTTTTCAGAAAATTTTTGCCAGTAAAAAAAAAGGCCACACTTTTCTAAATTTAAAAAATTTTTAAAAAAAAATTAAAAATTTTGGGGGGTTCTTTTGGGGAAATTTTTTAAAAATTTTTTTCTTTAAAAGGGGGAAGAATTGGCTTTTTTTTAACCACAAAAAGGAAAAATTCCCCCTTTTTTTTTTATTAGTTTTGGGGAAAGGGTTTCTCTAAATGACCCGTCTAATTTTTAAAAAAATTTTTTTAAAAGGGGTTTTGAAAAAAATTTAAATGAAAATATAACAAAAAAATACAAAAAAAAAAATTTCCCAAACAAAACGGGAAATAAATTGGGGGGCAAAACTTTTATTTTCGGAAAAAAAATGTTTTTGTGGAAAATTTTTAAACCAAAAAAATTTTTTAAAATTTTAACTTGTTTAAAACCCCCAGAAAGAGTATACAAATTTAAAGATACTCCCTTAAAAACCCTACTAATGATAAAAAAAGTTTATTAAAAAGGGTTTTTTTTTCCCAGAATTTTTAAATATTTTAAAACCCAAAAAAATCTTCCCCCTTTAAAATTTGAACCCCGGAAAGGGGGAAAAAATAAACAATTTTTCATTTTGTTTAAAAATTTTTAAAAAAAATCAGCGAAGGTTTGTGTAATGGAACAAGTTTTAAATTTTTGGAAGGGGGAAAAATTAATTTTTTTAAAAAAGGGTAAAATTTTGATGGTAAAAAAAAAGGGGAAATTATCTTTTTAAATCGTTTTAAACTTTATATTTTGGGGAAATTTTTCCCCATTTGTTTTTAAAAAAAGGGGTTTTTTAAATTAAAAAATTAAAGCTTTGCTATAAACCAAAATAAATCAAAAAGGGGGCAAAAAATTTAAAAAAAAACCCAAACGTTTTAAAAAAAAGTTTTTAGTCAGGAAAAAAATTTATTTTTTAAATTTTCACGGTTATCTTGGGAATCAAAAAAAAAAATTTTTTTAGGACAAGAAAAACAAAATAAAAATTAAAAAAAATTTGGGTAAAAAGAAAAATTTTTAAATTTAAGAATGGGGGATTTTTAAAGTGTAAATTAAAATTAAAATTTAATAAAATTTAATAGAAAATTTTTTTTTATATTATTTCCCCCTTTTTTCAATTTTTTAATTTTATTTTTATTTTTTAATTTAAAATTTTCAAAATTTTTTAATGAAAATTTTTAAAAATTAAAAAACCGTTTTTAAATTTTAATATTTTTTAAAAATTTTAATATTTTTTAAATAATTTTTTTTTTTGAAAGTCCCCTTCTGGGGAGGGAAAAAAGGCTTTTTGAAAAGGGAAAATTTTTCCATATTTTTCAAGGCTAACTCTGAGGAGGGCTTTTTTTTAAAATATTTTAATTTTCGAATTATTTTAAAAAAATTAATTGTCAAATAAAATAATAAAAATAATTTTTTTTTAAATATATGAAAAAAAAATTTTTGAAACAATAAATTGGGGGAAAATTTATTTAATAAAAAAAATTTCTAAAAAAAAAATTTAAAAAAAAAGGTTTTTTAAAAATTTTTCAAAAATTTAAATTTTAAAAATTTTTTAATTTAAAAATTTTTTAAAAAAATTTAAAACCCCAGGGATATTGTAGTTTTTGAAAAATTTAAATTTGGGAAAAAAAAAAAAAATTTATAAATAAAAACCCTTTTATATGTGGGATGTTTTTATAAAATTAAAAAAAGAATTTTAAAAAAAAATTTAATTTTTTTTTAAAAAATTTTTAAATTTTTTTAAAAAAGAATTTAACTTTTAAAAAGGGGGAAGGAAAAAAATTTTAATAAATTGAAAAGGGAAAATTTTTTTTTTTTAAAAAGTTTTTTAAAAAATATTCTTTAAAAAATTACTTTTAAATTTTTTAGATTTAAAAATTTTAAATATAAAAAATTTTTTTTTAAAATGAAAATTTTAAAACAAAAAAGGAAAAAAAATTTAATTAACTTTTTAAAAAATAAACCCCAAAAAAAGTGAGTATAAACAGATTTTTAAAAAAAAAAAAAAAAAAAATATTTTTTGGGGCTCTTTGTTATTTTTAAAATACAAGATCAAAATAAAAAAATTTTCAGTTTTCCCCAAAAATATCCCCAAATTTTTTTTTCTTTTTTAAAAAAAAAAAAAAATATGAAAAAAAAAAGGGGGTTTTATAGAAAACAAAATAAAAAGGGGAAGGTAAAAAAGGGGGAACGTTTCCCAAAAAAGAGACATTTGGCGTGGAAAAAAGGGTTTTTTAAAAAAAGGTTTTTAAAAAAAAGGGGAAAAAGATGAATGGGGGTTTTTTGAAACCTTAAGGGGAAAGGGAAAGGGAAAATTTTTTTGGGAGAGAATTGGATATGGAAGTGGGGAAAAAAAATTTAAAAAATTTAAAAAAAGGAAAAATTTTTAAAAAGGGAAAATTAGAAAGAAGTTTTTGGGGCAAAAGGGGGGCCCAAAAAAAACATAATAAAGGAAAAAGGGGGGAAAAAGAAAAAAAAAAAATGAGAAAATTAAAAAAAGGGGTAAAGTATGAGGAAAAGGGAAAAAAATCGAAAAAAAAAAAATTCCAATAGAAGTAAAAAAAAAAGGGAAAAGGGTTTAAAAGGGGAAAAAGGGGAAAAAAAAAAAAAGGGGGAAAAAAAAAAAAAAGAAATTTTGGGAAAGAGGTGGGAAAATTTTATATTAAAAAAGAAAAATTTTTTTTTTTGAAAAAATAAAAAAAATTTTTTTGGGGAAAAAAAACAAAATAAAAAAAACGCATTGGGGGCGCGCAAAGGGGGCGCGCGCCCCCGGAACGATCAGTTACCTTAATAAAAAAAAATTTTAAAGGTTTTACCCTAAAAGGCGGTTTGGGGTCAAAAGTCTTTTTGGGGCCTTTTTTTTTCCCGGTATAGGGGTTGGGGGGTCGTTTCGGGGCCCCGGGGGGAAAATTTTTATCGGGGTTTTTATAAAATGACGTTCGTTTTTGGGTAAATAAAGGTTAAATGTGTAGTAAAACTCGGTATGGGGGATATAATATTTTTTAAAAAGTTTGTGGTTTTCAGGGAAAAAATTTATTTTGAAAATAATATTTTTTAAAAAAAAAAAGGGCCCAAAATAAGATGAAACAGTGAAACGGGCGAATGAAGAAAAGTAAAGGATATATATAAAATATATAAAGATTTTTTTTATTTATTTTTAAAAAGTAAAACTTAATTTTTTCTTTTTTTTTTTTTTATACAATTTTTGGTTTTAATTAGAATAATTTTAAACAAATTTTTTCTTTTTAAAAAATTAAGAAAACCGATATAAAACCCCTTTTTTTCCGTCCCCTGCGCCGCGTTTGTCCCTCCCCCCCCTTTTTTGTCGTTGGCTTCTTTTTGCTTCCCCCTGCGTTTCCCCCCCCCAAAAAAGGGCCCCCTTAAAATTTCCAAAAAAAAAGGGCCCTTTTTTTCCCCATTTGTTTTTTTTTTTACCCTTTTGCCTGAAAATTGTGTTTTTAAAAAACCCCATTCCTGTTGTTTGTTCTGTTTTTTTTGTCTCGTTTCCCCCGGGCCCTTTAAATTTCCCCCTTTTTAAATTTTCCCTTTTGCAAATTTAATTTCCCCACATTGATTCCCCCCCTTTGTCCCCCTTCCTTAATTGTCGTACTGCCCCTTTTTCCCCGCCCCCCCTTCCCTTTTTTTTTTCCTTCCCCCCCATTTCTAACCCCCCCCCTTTTTTCCCCCCCTTTTTTTTGTCCCCCCTGGGGCCCCCCTTTTTTCCTTTCCCCCCCCCTTTTTATTGTACCCCAAAGTCAAAGGGCGAAAAAATTTAAAAAAGTTTTTTCTTTGAAAAATTTCTTTTTGGGGTTTTTTTGAAGCGTATTAAAAAATCTTTCAAAAATTTTTCCCCTTTTCCCCCCCGGGGCCCCCCAAAAAACCCCAAAAAGGGGGGGGGAAAGCGGGAAAAAAAAGGGGGGGGAAGAAACACAAAAAAAAATGGAAAAAAATATTTTTTTCGAAACCATTTTCGTGGTGGTAATCCAAACTTTATTGGAGGTTTTTTTTTCAATTGGTCTTTTTACCCAAAAAATAATTGTTTGAAATGATAATTTTTTTCCCCTCCTATTTTCTTTAGTTTTGTTGAATGATCAATCTCCCCAAATAAAAATGGGAAACTAAATGATTTAAAATTTTTAATTAAAGGGCAGTTATATAGTAATTTTTATTTTTGGGGAAAATTTTAAAAATTTTTCACATAGCTTTCTCATAAATTTTTTCAATCCTTTTAAATTTCAAACATTTGCCCCCGGGCCAAAATAGGGCAAACATTTTCAAATTTTCTATTTGTATCTCCAATTTATACGCTTTCTGTAATTGGATCCGCCGCCAAAGGGTTTTTAAAAATATTTAGAAATTTTTTAAAATTCGTTTTAATGTACCAGTATAAATGAAAAAAATTTTATTAATTTTTTTGTTTTTTCACAAGATTCATCTTTTGTTTATCAGTAAATTTTTTTGGGTTTTTTTACTGTATTTTAACGAATTAAACCCCTTTTTGAAAAATATTTTAAAATTTTAATTAAAAAATCAAATAGTATAAAAATTTAAAAAATTTTTTTAAAAAATATGTAAAATTAAAAAAATTTATAAAAAAAATAAATTACATATTATACGTATTTTCATACAAATGTTTATCGATTTTTATAAGGGAAAAACCGGATTTTAGTATAAAAGGGTTTATTATTACTATAAAAAACTTTCTAATGCATGCATTAAGATATTGAGGTACACACACAATTCCACTTTAAAGTGGTTGCATCGCTTTAAAAGTTTTTTTTAGGTCCAAAATTTCCCCCCGTATTTATTGTCGTGTTGGGTCGAAAAATTTGTTTGTAAATTGGGAAATTTTCCCTGGTTGAAAATTCCCGGTATTTTTTTCCTTTTTGCCCTTTGCACCACAAAATGCACAACGCAAATTAAAAAAATATTTTTAAAATTTAAAAAGGATTTTTAAATTAATATTTTTCTAATACTTTGTTTATATGTACTTTTTTGGGGGAAAAAAACTTTTTTTTTTTTTAAAAATTTAAACAAAATGATAATAAAAAAATAATAATTTTAATTTAAAAAAAAATAAAATTTAAAAAATGTATGCTTTTCGATTTTTGGTTTTTATATAAAAAAATTTTTACGATCAATTTCTTCGTTCCAGGCAAAAAACTTGGAAAGCGAGTTTACTGTTTTTGTTCACCCAAAAAATTTTTTCAATCTATAATGTTGGGATTACCAACTATCTTCGGACCGTCAATTTTATCGATAATCCCAACCCAAATTTTTCTAAATAAAATTTTTTTTAAAATTTTGGAATATAATTTAAAATTTTTAATTTTTTTTAATTATCAAGCTTTTAAAAAATTAAAAATTTTGTTTTTTATTTGTTAATTTCCACCCAAAAAATAATATTTTTTATTTAAGAAAGAATTAAAAATATATAAAAATGGGGATCCCAACAATTGTTAATAAAAAAGTCGAAAAGAAACTTGAAGGTTATTGTACATAAAAATTTTGATATTAAAAATGTTTTGTGTATCAAAAAATATTAATTAAAATGAGAATTTTTTTAAATTAAAATTTTTCTAAAAACATGCTTTAAAAAAACAAAACATTATTAACGAAAGCGTACAAATATCCCTTTATTTTAAAATTTTTTCCCAAAGGTAGATTTTAAATACATTTAAAATTAAATTTTTGGGTAATGTAAATTTTAAAAACCAATTTTATTAAATTGGAGGATATTTTGTTATTAAATTTTCGTTTAAATTAAATCTTAAAAATATTTTATTAACCCGATATGTAATACATTTAAGCATAAAGGTTTAAAAAATTTTAAAAATAAATTATTCCCAAATTTAAAAAAAAAATTATATTTATTTAAGGGGTTTAAATTAAAAAAATAAAGACTCACACAGGAGAATTTCGGAAAGGGACGTTCCAAAAATTTCATCGATGCCAAATAATTTGTCTCCCCAAAAAATCCTTTTTTTGAAAAAGAATTTTCCGGGTTTTTGGGCTTCACAAAAAATTACTTGATTTGGGGGAAAAAATTTTTTTTTTTTTGCAGGTTTCCGAATGACTTTCTTTGTTTAAGTCTCCTGCTGTTTTGTTTAAATTTTTGTAAAAATTTGGGTATATCAATATAAAATCGTGATTTAAAAAAATATTTTTATAAAACTTTTTGGGGCAAGTTACAAGCTTTTCATTTAAAAATTTGTAAAAGATTTTTATATTGGAACTTTAAAAAAAAATCGGTAAAAATTTGAATTCTTTTATATAAGAAAAAAGTTTTTAAAAAAAATGTAAATTATTTCTAAAAAACTATAATCGATTTTAATAAAAAAATTAGTATTCTCTGTAACAAAAATTTAAAAATTTTTAAATAAAAAAGAAATATTTAAAAAAAAAATAAGGGGTTTAATAAAATTTTTCTTGTTTTAAACGAGGATTCCTTTAAATTAAATTTTGGGGCGAATGTTTTTCCATTATTTTTTTTTTTATCCTTTTTATGTTTGGTTAACTTTTTCCCTTTTTTTTTTTTTCCCCTTTTTCCCTCGTTCCTTTTTTTTAAAAAATTAAAAAAAAAAACTTATCCTTTAAAATTTTCGCCTAAAAGGGGAAATTTTTGTTAAAAATGAAATTTAAACGCAAGGTTTTATTAAAAGAGAAAATCAAAATTTGAACCAAATTTAAAAAAAAATTTTTCTTAAAAAAAAAAAAAATTTAAAAAAAACAAAAATTTTAAAATTTTAAAAAAAAAAAAAAAGGAAGGAAAATTAAAAGGGGGGTTATAAGGGGAAAAAATTTTAAAATAATTATTAAAAATTATCAATAATTTAGCTCCTTCTTCGAACCTCCTGTAGATTTTAGAAGATATTTTGCTATGTATAAAGAGTAACATATTTTTTTTTATCGGGGCTATAGAAAAATTTGAGGACGTTAAAAATTTGTTCTAAAATCACTATTATAATATTGAAAAACTATAAATTACGTTTACAATTTTTAAAAACAAATTTAAAAGTATCGATTTTTTATAGCAAAGATTAAAAAAAAAAGAGGTTTCTCTTTATACAAGCCCAATCTTTTTCAATTTTAAAGGAGGTTAAAAAAAATTATTATTTCAGGTAAAACAAATTTTTTAAAGACATTTTCGTAAATTTTTTAAAATTTAAATTAAATTTTGTTTTTTAAAATTTTTTTTTTTTAAATTTTAAAAAAAAAATTTTTTTTTTTAATTTTTTTCGATATTAATATTGCTCTTTAAAAAACTTTGCGATTTTAAGTTATTTTTAAATAAAATTTCACTTTTTCGATATATTAAGTATACGTTTTTGTTTTGTTTTTAAAAAAAGGAAAAAAGGGAAAAAAAAGAGATTTGAAAGAAAAAAAGGAAAAAGTTTAAACCCAAAATCAAAAAGGGTAGAAAAAAAAATTTAAAGGAAAAATAAAAATTCATCCAAAAATTAAATTTTAAGGAATCCTCGCCCCAAAAAAGAAAATTTTTTTATACTTATTTTTATTAATATTTTTTTTTTTATTTAAAATTTTTTTTAAATTATTTTTACAGAGAAAGCCCAATTTTGTTTGTTTAAAAACGATTGATAGTTTTTGAATTTAATTTTCAAATTTTTTTTTAACTGCTTTTTTATATAAAAAAAGATTTTTTTTACCGATTTTTTTTTAAAGGGTTTGCAATTAATAAATTTTTTTCATAAAATTTTAAAAGGGAAAAGCTTGTAAAAAAGCGACCTAAAAAATTTTATTAAAAAAATATTTATTAAACACGAATTTTATTGATTCGCCCATTTATTTCAAAAATATTAACATTACAGCAGGGGACATTAAACGGGGGGGGGAAAAAAAAGTTTATTCGGAAAAACCCGCAACAAAAAAGGAAAACTTTTTCTCCAAAAACGAAATAATGATGTTTGGGCGTCAATGACAGGAAATTACTTTTTCAATCAAAAAAGATTGTTTTGGAGACGATATATTTTGGAAACGGATGAAAGTTGGAATCGATACAATTCGAAGATTCTACTGTGGGAATCTTTTTATTTTTTTTTCCCTTTAAAAATTTTTAATTTTTTTTTTAATTTTTTAAATTTTTTATTTTTTTTCCCTATGTCTTAATTGTTTCTTCATTGTTTAAATTTTTTTTGGGTTTTTCCCCCCCCTTTTTCCCCAAATGTCCCCCCAAATTTTTGTTTTTTTTTAAATTTTCCCTTATCCCGAAAAAAGTTTTCTGTTTATCAAATCTCCCCCCGGTTTTCCGGTTTGATTTTGTCGCTTTCCCTTTAAGTATTTTTTTTAAAAAGTTTTTTTTGAATAATTTTTAAAATTCTCATTTTTTTTATTGTTTTGATACAACCCTATACCTTTTAAATTTAAAATTTTTTTTGTCCCCCTGCCCCCCCCCCGTTTTTTTTCGATTTTTTTCCCCCCCCTTGTTGTCCCCTTTTTTTTTTATTCTTTTTTTTTCTCTTTTGTTGGGTTTACCCTGGCCCCCTTTTTAATTTGTTTTAAACCCCTTTGCTTTTTTCCCCCTTAAATTTTTTGGCTTTTTTAAAATTTTTTGGTTGTTTTGGTTTCTTGTTTTCCGGTTTCCCCGGTGTTTGGGGGAAAACCCCAAAAATTTAGTTTTAAAAATTTTTTGGGGAAAAAAACCCCCCAAACCCCTCGCCTTCCCGTTTTTTGCCTGGGCCCCCCGGGCGAAATTTATCGTATAAATTTTTTTTTATACAAACCCCCAAACGGGTAAGCGATTCCCTTTGGTATAAATTTTTTATTTCCCTTAAAATTTTTAAGGGGCATTTGGGGGGTTTTAAATTTAAAAAAAAAAGGGTTTTTTCCAATTTAAAGTACAATAAAAAAAGTAGTTTAGAATTTAAAAAATTTAATATTTCATATTTAATTTAATACTTTTTTTAATTTTTCCCGATTGTGCATATTTTGGGGCTAAGGCTAAAAGGTTAAAAAAAAACCTTTAAATTTAACCAAGGGGCAATTCAAAACGAAAACTAATTATTCGATCCCCAAAACCCACCAAAAAAATACGTTGGGGGGAATTTTGACCCCCAAAAAAAAAACCTTTCCCAAACGGGCAACCACAAATTTGGGGTTTTTGTTGTGATTTTCCTCAACCCTTTAATGTATGCCTTTGTAAGTGTTTTTTATGAAAATAAATAATTTTTACTTTAAAAAATTGGTATTTTTAATATCGATTTAAAAAATTTTTATGCCAAAAAGGGACGTATAAATATGTAACATATGGTTTTTTTTAAATTTTTATATACCTATTTTTTTCATAATTTTTTATTTTTACACGTTTTTATTTTTAAATTATGAGATTTAAAATTTTCATAAATTTAATTGTTTTTAAAAACAGTGATAAAATAAAAATGATATTGAGGGAAAATAAAGATGAATCTTTGTAAAATAAAATTTTAAAAAAAATTTTTTTTAGTTTACCCTTGGGGGAAATTTAAAAAGAATTTAAAAATTTCTAAATTTTTTTAAAAAAAATTGGTGCGGATCCATTAAAGATTTAAAATGTAAAATTGGAGAGGAAAAGTTATCATTTCAACAATTATTGTTGGGTACAAGACCAATTGTAAAAAAAACATCCAATGAAGATTTAGGATTACCACCACGCAAAATGATTCGAAAATAATGATTCTTTTCCATTTTATTAAATAATATGTGAAAATAATTCTAATATTTAAAAAAATTTTTTTTTTAACGCGTTCACAATGTTTGGTTATAATTAGTTTCACTTTCGTGTTATTTAAACGTTATAATATTTTGAAAGTATTATTTTATATACTCTTCTAGAAACTATATATAGTATCAAGTATCAATTTTTTATCGAACTTTGACATTAAGTAAAATATAATTATTTCAATGATGTTAAAAATAAATGTCACCATTCGTTACATAAGTAATGGTTTTTCAAAAATGATGTTATGTATTATAATGTATTTTATGAAATAAAATTAAATTTTATGTAAAATGTTTTCGTAAGCAAATTGCATTACGACAATTTATAGGATATTTTTGTACTTAATTATTGTGTATATCATATGTTGTATTATTATATATTGCAAGAATGTAGATATTATTCATATTTAATTTTAATATGGCCGAGATATCGAGTACAATAATTATATTTAAATCAGATTTCAAACTACAGGATTAGTCGTTTATTAATCATCATTCATACTTTCTATGCAGATGTAAAATAAAAAATTAAATTTTGCAAATCGAAGGATTCTTTTTCTTTTTAATATTATCGATCTCTGTTTTTTATGTTTAATTTACTCAGGAGTAGACAAAAAGATAGCCTATTTCGACATAATAATTAGTTTAATGTATCATAAATTTTGGCTAGAGAGTACTGAAGTAAAATGATATTATATCTTTTTCTCTTAATTATTTTATAAATAGATAAATTTGCTTAATTATTTAATTAAAATCCTATCAATTGTGATAATGCAATATGCTTACAAAAACATTCTACATAAAATTTAATTTATTTCATAAAGTACATTGTATTACATATAACATCATATGTGAAACCTCATTATTTATGTAACGAGGGTGACATCTATTTTCATCAACATTATTGAAATAATTATATTTAGTTAATGTCAAAGTTTGGAAAAATTGATACAGCATCCTGTATAGTCGCTAGAAGAATATATGCAATAATGGCAATTATGTTTACGAAAACATTCTCATAAAATTTAATTTTATTTCATATAAACTACATTGTATTACACACTGAAAAAAAGATTATTTAAATTCAACTAATATTAGTTGAATAAGTTTAAATAAATCATTTATTTGAAACAATGGATCCGCTTTGTTTTAAAACTATCTGAATATGGCCAATCACAACCATTTCTCTGAAGAATAAAGATTATGATTGGTGAAATATATTATTAATCGATCTTAGACATAGACATAGGAATATTTCTATATTTATGATCTCAGATTAATTATACCTACTTTATTCGAAAATATGAAAACAATTATCTATTTTAACCAAGAAATTTTGAAACTATTATTCATATCTACCAAGTTAACGCATATTTATATAGATGAATAGGCATTACTATACTTTTTCTTTTGTACAATTATTTTTTGAATAATTTTTTTTTTAGAAAAATATATACTATTGTCCTTTCTATAAATTTATTTGTTCTAAGGTCATCTCGTGTGTCTTGTTCATGACTTACTTCATACATATATCATAATATTTCACAAAAGTTTTCACAATATTATGTCTATAAAGAAAATATAATTAAAGAAAAAAATAAGTATAAAATTTTATTAGAAAAAGTAAGAAGATATTAAAAACAAAGAGGAGAAAGAGAAAAATATAGAAATATATTGAAAAACAAGAAGAGAAGAAGGAACAATAAAGAATAAGAGGTATATATATATATATATATATATATATATATATAACGAAAATATTTAAAATATATTTGTTTACTCTTGGTAATTATGAAGAAGAGAGGCTTCCTTATCGTTTCATTGAAATTTCGCAATTTGTGCATTTTAATTATTTTATAAATAGTGCGTAAAACACGAATCTACAAGTTAAAATTACTGCTTTCAATTAATAAAAAGTTATTAATTACTTTTCAGTGTACCAATTATTCTCTACTCTAAAAAAAAGCATAAATTATTTTTTTTAACCATTAAATTCAATATATTACAATATAGTTCACACACACACACACCACATAATCACACAATAAAACTGGCATATTTATCAAAGAAAATAATAATGTAAGTTTTTTTAAAGCAGAGAATAGTTGGTATGTTGAATTGTGTGTCTAAATCTATATTAATATAATAAATATTCTAACTACACAACTATTAGCTTTAGTATTTATAATATTTTTTTTCCAATTGAGAGCGACAATTTTAACTTCAAATTTTCTATATAAATTTGAGCGCGGTGGAAACAGCTTGTGCAAAGTGTTGGCGAGTTCTCTAATGGTTTCTCGGGATTTTTGTGCACGAGATCTTTAAGAAGCGTTTCATTAATCTCATGAGATCGACCAGAGCAAGCTTGATCTTCTATATTAAAATCACCAACTTCGACTCTTCGATACAAGTTGCGAACTGTCTGAATGACGCAGACATTCTATACATATATAGAAAACATCTCATTCAGGTTCTCTTTATATGTGTAGAGTGCCTGTGTCATTCACATAATTCGCAACTGATATCGAAGAGTCGAAATTGGCGATTTTAATATAGAAAATCAAGCTTGCTCTGGTCGATCTTATAAGATTGATGAAACGCTTCTTAAAGATCTTGTGCACAAAAAATCCTCGAGTAATCATTAGAGAACCCGCCGATACTTTGCACAAGTCCGTTTCACCGCGCTCAAATTATAAAACTTGAAACGAACTTTCCGAACACCTAATATTTTTGTATTATGTATTTTATGCAGTTTCAAAATAGAAAAATGATATCAAAAAACAAAGATAGAAAGAGAAAAGAATATAAAAATATATCAAAAAGAGGAAAAGAAGAGAAGAAGGAACAAAAGGGTATATATATATAATAACAATATATAATAAAAATAATAAAAACATATATCTGTTACCTCTTGGAATTATGAAGGAGAGAGGTTTTCTCATCGATTTGATTAAAATTTCACAATTTTGTGTATTTTGGTGCGTAAAAACACGAATCTACAAGATAAAATTGCTGCTTTCAATTAAGTAAAAAAGTTATTAATTACATTTCAATGTATCAATTATTCTCTGCTTTAAAATAAAGCATAAATTCTTTTATTTTTTAACCATTTAATTTAATATCTCTTACATAGATTCACACACACATACACATATATACACAATCATAACTGCATTTTTATCAAAGAATATAATAATGTAAGATTTTAAAGCAGAGGATAGTTAGTATAATTGAATTGTGTGTCTAAACCTATATTAAGATGACAAATATTCTAACCACAGCAACCGTATTAGCTTTAGTATTATAATAATTTTTCTTTGGCAATTGAGAGCGACAATTTTAATTTATAATTTATGTTTTGCGCACCAAAATATACAAATACAAATACAAAATAAAAAAATACAAATAATAAGATACAAATATTTACAGTCCCTTATCTCTTTCGTAATTACTTTATTATGCTTTTATACAATGTTTAAAGATGCGATATACGGCCTCTGCTTAAGATTCAAAGTTAAAGAAAAACAAAGAATTGAAAAAAAAAAAACTAATAAATTATTTAATTGAAAGTGCGAATAAGACGACTAAAAGAAAAAAAAAAAAAACAATATAAATATATAAGAAAGAAAAGAAGAAGAAAAGAAGAGAAAATGATAAAAAATAAGGTATTTATTTAATTAAGTAAACATTTAAATTTATATTAATAATACAAATTTTTAAGGCTCCTATATTAGGAGTCCTAATATTAAATATAACTCGTAATATAAAGGCTATGGAGCCGTACGCGGATGTTGGTGCGTCGATTCCAACGAAAAGTCCAACATCCGCGTACGGCTCCATAGCCTTTTAATATTACGAGTTATATTTATATGTATTAATAAATTTACTTTTTTGTATATGTTTATATATTTATATATATTTTATGCTTAAAGTTTCAAAATTAAAGAAGACAAAGAAAGAAAGAGAAAGAAGAAAATTTTATTCAATACAAAGTAAAAAGACGACAAAAAAATAGGAATAAAAAGCAAAAAAGATATAAAAAAAAGAAAAAAAAAAAAAGAAGAAATAATAGAAAGAAAGGTATACATATATTACAAAAATATTTATTAATATTAATGTGTATATTTAATAAAAGATTTTCTAATACGATTTTCTACAAAAATGTTAAGATTGCATTAATTTCTGAATTATAAACAATAAAAATTTACTAATAACATAATTATATTAATATTTAATATTTTCTTTTTTAGCAATTCAACGGGATCATAAACTAAATGGAAAATAAGCTAGACATAATATTAAATTAAATTTTATTTTTATTTATTCAATTATTTAATTATTAATTATTTAATTAAAATTAACCTTAATTTGAATAAATTGAAATTGATTTTTACTTGATTGAAATTGATTTTATTTTACTTTTTGAAATTGACCTTGACTTGTATTGAAATTAATCTTGACTTGGATTGAAATTGGCTTTGAATTGGATTGAAATTGTTGACTTGGATTAAAATTGGCATTAATTTGGATTGAAATTGACTTCATCTTGGATTAAAATTGACTTTGAATTGGATTGAAATTGGCTTTGACTTTAATTGAAATTGGCTTTGAATTGGATTGAAATTTGTTTTGAATTGGATTAAAATTGACTTTGACTTTGATTGAAATTGGCTTTGACTTAAAGGGACATGTCACAACTGTCCGGAACCGATTTGATTCTCCTTGAATATGTTGTTAAATACACAAATCTAAAAGACACGTATTTTTTTATACGTGCGCAATTTGAGTTTTAAGGGGTGAAACACCCCTTTAAAGAATAACGGTATTTTTCTTTAGGATCAAATATCTGCTAAACTATAAAGAGATATAACAGAAACAAACGTACAACAAATTTTATGGCTTGAAGAGTACTTTTAAAGTTATATGAACAAAAATTGTTTTTTTTTTTTTGTTTTTAAAAACCCGCACACCCTAATTTTTTTTTCAAAATTAAAATTTTGTTGACCTAATTAAAGCTTATTTTTTTCCAATTCAACCATGTGTAATAAAGTTATGTTACGAAATATCATTTCGAAAATTAATTATAAACGCTCCCGTATATACGCTCATCCGTGCTATGTGCGGAAGTAATTACCGTCGAACAATAAAATAGATAAAAAATGTTTTTGGTATAATTCTTATTTATGTTTTTCTATGTATTTAATAACTGCGTATTGTGTATATTTAGATTTAAAAAAAAAAATTTTAATATAATTAATAAGAATTTTTAAATATACCCCCTGCTTTCTTATTATTTCTTTAATATTTAATTTCTTCTATAAAAATTAAAAACATTAGTTTTATAATAAAATTATTTTTAATTGAATCTTGCGAATACCAATGTCGCAATATTTGGCATAAACAAATTTTATATCTTACGTTAAAGAATCATAAGATAAGATTATGTGTACGTGTTCCAGATAAGTTATAATTTTTACATAAAATCTTTAATACGTTAAAATAAATAATAAAATAAGATTATGTGATGAACTTATTTCTGATAAGGTTAATATAAATTGTTCTGTAGCAGCATAATTCTCACAGTCGGTGTAGTCTTTTCGTTGTAAATATATCTGTGTAAACTGTTTCTTTTATTGCAATAGAAAGCAAAATATAACATCTTTGAATATGATATCATCCGCTTAACGTTGTTAGACTTTTATTGGTGTCAATAAATTCAATATATTTAACAGAAACGCCAGTAACTGAAGCAGAAGTTGGAATTAAAGGAAAACATTAAAAAAATATTACTGGATAGCGTTTTCATTATAATGGGGTGGAAGTAATCGGAAGAAAATATATCTCGATTATGAAGAACCTTATAATTACATAGTTTTGAAATAATTGAAGATGACGAAGAAGCATGGCATGAAGATAGTTTAAATTCTCATCCTCATGTTGCAAATGATGATACAAATTTTGATATAGTTCTTATAAAAGACGAGCTGTTGAGTTTGGCGATTCGGGGACCACTGATGAAAACAGTAATGACAGAAAAAGGAATCGTCCTCTAAGAGTAGTACAAAAATAAATTAGAGAAGAGTTTCATCTGACGTCAGTTAAGGCGATGGGAAGAACAAATTCACAATCAGGTGGAAGTCGTACAGAAAAATTATCTTACATCTCCAAATTTACACATGATAAATTTACTGCAGCTGTCGAATCAGGATTCATGGTTCATGAAATTGATTTAAAAAGATGGGCTTTACAAGCTCAAGAGAAAATAGGAAATTTAAATCCTATATTTAAAGCATCTCACAGTTGGATGCAAGATTTAAGAAGTCTCACCGAATTGTTTCAAGAAAAGTTACGAATTTGTCACTAGAAGAACATTAGAAGATTCTGCTGATTTGCAAAAATCAGCTGATGATTTTCTGGAAACAGTAAAACCTCTTATGAACAGTTTTGGATCTGAAAATATTTACAATTCAGATCAAGTGGTTTCCAATGGAACTTCACTCTGGAAGATCATTGTCTAACCAGGGAGAAAAGAAAGTAGAACGTGTCGTGCAATCCATATCATCACAACCCATTCATATACGATACAACCAATATATTCCTGTATATGGCAAGTTTGTTGTCCCCTTTATTTATTGTATTAAAAGAAGCTAATGGTAAATTTGGACCAAGAGTACAAGAAAATTTATTTAAAGCAGAAAATGTTATTGTAAAAGCATCGAAATCTGGTAAAATGACATCAGGTATTTTCCTTTTATAATTACTTTTTTTAACAACCTTATTTTATTTAACACATTTAATAAGAGTCATAAAAAAACTATTAAATTAACATTTATATTTTGTACAGATCATTTTAAAATGTGGTTAGAAGAAGCTTATTTCGCAAACATTGGTCCTAATAGCGTTCTTCTTATCGATTCATGGACTGGACATTGCCCCAATATGATTTCGGATTTAACACCTCCTGGAACACATATTACTACTATGATAATACCGAAAGGAACTACAGGGAAAATACAACCATTAGATGTTTATGGATTCAGAATTTGGAAAAATTTTGCTAAAAGATTTTCAGATGCGGTTTTACTGTTGGAAAGTAATATAAACTTACATGAACGAAATAATATAATAAAATTGCAATCTTTGATACATAATCAATTGTCATCCCCACGATATCAAAACTTATTTAAATATTCGTGGTTTAAAAGTGGTTATACGAATGAAAGACCAGACGAATTCGAAAATCCAGTACACTTTAGTTTAGACGAAACTTTAACAAAATGTGATATCGAAGGTTGCAATAATATAGCTGTAGTAAGATGTTCTTGGTGCAAGAAGTCATTATGTTTGAAACATTTTTTTGTCGAATATCATTATTGTAATGTGTATAATGAGTGAATAATATAAAATGCAAATACATTTTTAAAAAATCTAAATATACACAATACACAGTTATAAATACATAGAAAACATAAATAAGAATTATACAAAAACATTTTTTATATATTTTATTGTTCGACGGTAATTACTTACGCACATAGCACGGATGAGCGTATATACGGGAGCGTTTATAATTAATTTTCGAAAATGATATTTCGTAACATAACTTTATTACACATGGTTGAATTTGGAAAAAAATAAGCTTTAAATTAGGTAAAACAAAATTTTTAATTTTGAAAAAAAAATTAGGTGGTGAGGGTTTTTAAAAAAAAAAAAAAAAAAAAAAAATTTTTGTTCATATAACTTTAAAGTACTCTTCAAGCCATTAAAATTTGTTGTACGTTTTTTCTTTATATCTCTTATAGTTTAGCAGATATTTGATCCTAAAGAAAAATACCGTTTCTTTAACCGGGGAGGCGTGGGCGATAATATCTTTTAATATTATAAAAATTGAGCTTTGTCTGTAGATATTTGATTTGAGTTAATTTTTAAAAAGAAGGAGAAGTAAAGACAAACAGGGGGAAATAAGTGAAAGGAGACGAAAGGATGTACAAAATTGTCGATATTAGTGTATATGAGGAGAGAGTATTGTTTAAAATTTGCGCTTAGCGAGTGATATACAAAATTCAAAGGAGCGTGTAAAAAATTTACAGAGGAGTCCATACAATGTTCGATGCGATAAGAAGCGGAGACTGAACTGATGCCGTTCCGTTCAAAGCGCAATATATCCTGGTTTTGTAAAAGGACGCCATAAGAGCAAGTGTTTTGGGAGGAGGTTAGTTCGGATGGTGAATGCAGTCCCGTTATGTCAGCACGGTCGCGGAAATAGCCGACTTATTTCCCGAAACTCTTTGCGAAGCTACACCGTCCTAGTGAACAACGTGTAGGATATGGGTGAAGCAAGGGTTGATAGCCAGTGATATAAATAGGATAATTGGGTGGAGCATTGTACAACATTCGCGCAGTTTCGTATTGGGTTAGGAAAAATAATTTGTTGGGGAGAAGATGATAGAACATTAATATAGAAAAGAAAGGAACAGCGATACATGGCGTGGACGAAAAAGAAATAGGAAAATTTAGTTATATATAGTTCAGGGGTTAGAAAAACTATAAGTTTAAGGTAAAAATATTTTTTGAATGCAAAGAAAATATAAAATATATAAATATATAATATAAATAAAGAGAAAGAAATAAAACAAGAATCAAGCTATTGAATTATTTGCTTGGGGAGTGCAAAGGGAAGAGCTGTTGCCCAGCCATGTCTTTTAACTAAATGATAGTCAGCACATAATCAATGTAGTATAGATATATTGACGAGGCCCCATATGGCCCTACTCTTGGGAAGGTAGATACAGGGAGATATAGTAACATTTACTAGATGAATATTTGTATATGAAATTACTTTTAGGATTATAAGCCAATCCGAACAAACTTTAACACTAAGTTGTACTATTTTTTATATACATATTTTTAGAGTACTTTATAATTTATATTAAGTTTAGAACAAAAACTTTATATTATTGTATCTTTGCTGTTCACTTATTTCATAAATCAAAATGTATTTTTTCATTAAAAAAACCTTATAATGTATTGTGTATAATTTTTGTAAAGTTATTTTTTGAGGCATCCTATGCATTTTTCATGCTAGAATTAATTAATTCTAATTGTTAGACATACATATATATTTTGCAATTCCTAGACATACATATATATTTACATTTTTTATAACGCATTATAGCTAGCAAGAAAAATATGCTGTGTGCGATAGATTTTATATTTTCGTGATATACATATTTATATATCTCATATTAAATTATTAATTTATAAATTTATTAATGTATAAATTAATTTATAAATTTATTAAAAATTATAACTGTACTAATTTATAAATTAATTAAATTATAAAGAAGGTGCGTTGACAGACGCGCTCGACACGAGACGCGCACGCACGCAACACATGGATTGGGAACCAATGAATGATGAAGCCATTGCACAAGAGGTATTATCAATATAATTAAAACATTAATTAATTTGTGTATTTATGTATCATAGAAAATTATCTTATTTTAACTGTGTGTTTTAGTAATCTCAAATATTTTATATTTTTTACTCATTTTTTAAAATTTATATTAATTAGGAATCTATTGTGTGTTTTATGTATATATCTTATCTATACAATAATAGTGAAAACAATATAATTTTTCATTTAATATATTTAATATAGGTTGAAGTTGTTAGAACACAATTAGGGAGAAACCTGAATCATATTGAGACAAATTGTATATCGGGAAATATTTTAGAATTAATACATCATAATAGAGCAGAGTTACATAAGAAGAGTCTACTATATATATTGTTGTAGATACTAATGTATTTCTACTTGATCAAATCTTCAAATTATTGAAGAAGCAAGAGATGCAACATTTAAAAATTATTCACGTCCTTTTATTGTAATTCCAGACTGTGATACATGATAAGATATTAATATAATGAATACATTCTATTTTTTGCTCTCACTTCTACATCTATGAGAGTTTTATTCTATGAATGTTATATTTTTATAACAGGAATTGGATTATATAAAGAGTAATAAGTCTCTACTTGAGTTGTTGAAGAAAGCTAGGAAAACAATATCCATTTGATGTTTTACAATAACATTCTTTTTCTGTTTTTCATATGTTTCAAAAATATGAGGGAATTGAGATTTGAACACGATCTCAAAATAACGAGAATATTCCATAAGGTATTTCCAATAATTTCTTGGCAAAAGATATGTTTTTTAGTGAACGAAATATATAGTGAAATATTTGATCAAATTTAGACATCCAAATTTTATTATATAATCCAATTATAATAATTATTTCTTAATAATTTATTGCATTATATAATGGTTATTTATTATTTAATTATATAATTGTATAATAAAATTTAAACGTTTAAATTTTATTAAAATAAAATAAAATAAACAAATAAAATTAATAAAAATATAAATATAAATAAAATTAATAATCAATAATTAATAATCAATCTTTAATCGTAAAAATATTAAATTATACATTTCAAGAATTATATTTAAAATTTTTAGAACTAAAATTTTTAGAACTAATTACGAACTTAAAGAATATGTAATGTATGAATAAATAATAATCATGGAGATGTAAATATTTGATTACATCGAAATTTTTTTTTCTTGAGTCTGTAAGAAAATAATATATTTTTACATTATATATATTATTATTATTATATTATATTTTTATATATTATTATATTATATTATATATGTATATTATTACATTATATACATTATTATATACTTTATCATAACAATATATGTAATATCCCAACAAACACAAAGTAATAATTATATAATATTAAGTTATAATTTTATAATAATATAACAATATTATATAAGCATGTTATATAACACTTATATTCTTGTATTCTTATATTCTTCTTCTATATAAGTGTTATATAATACTTATATTCTTGAATGGAAAATTATAATTTAATATTATACAATTGTTATTTTGTATTTGCTGGGATATTACATATAATGTTGTAATTATAACAAAATATAATATATATAATGTTATTTAAAATTATTATAAAATTATAATGAGATTATAATACATTATATTATATTATATATATAATATTATATATTATTATATTTTATTATTATATTGAAATTTCATTTACTTGTGATAGTAAATAACATTCGTTTCTTCAAATGAAAAATGAGATTCAAAATAAGAAATTTAGAAATAGATTAGGATTTGGAATTAGAAAAATAAGCAGAATAAGAAAAGTCTAAAAAAGTAAGTTATATACATTTAAAACGTCTAAATATATGTATATACTATATATATATACCCACTAAACAGTTGTTATTTAGAGTAATAAGTAATGTAATAGTTGTTACGTTAATAGTTTATATATGAAATATGCTTCTTATATAAATTATTTTCAGTAAACACAAAATAACAGTAATATAACATTCATGATGTAATTTCCTACTCAACAATCTAACTGCAATGTAACATGCTTTGTACATAACAGTTATATTGTTGAATAGGAAATTGTACCATTAATGTTATGTTACTGTTACTTTGTGTTTACTGGGTTCTTACATAAATATATATTTTTACATAAATATGATGTTACAATGTTATTTATTTTATTTTTTGTTTGCCGTTACGCGGCGAAACCAGACTTAATATTTCGTATTCAAATTTTCCCCATGAAATGCATATAAGGAATGAATACTAATATAAGATTCAAAGTATATATTTTCTTTGTTAATTTAATTTCTGACCTATAATCCTAACAAAGGATTCAAAGAATGAAATAAATTAAATAACATTAATATAACAGTGTTTACTGGGTATATATTATAGATAAATATGTAGTGGCGGATCCAGAAATTTGTTAAGGAGGTTTTGATTCGCCGCAAATAAAATTTTTTTTCAGATCAAATATGAATTTTTTTTTTTATATCTAAACGTGTTGTGCGAGCCAAAGGATGTGTGTGTGCCTTCAACTTGGGCTTGTTGCCTCGCGCGTATGTGGACGCGTATTCTTCGTCGCTTGTGCTGACGCCTCGTTACCTTATATTCGTGTAAATATAAGGTATTCCTTGATCATGGTGACTCAATGAAGGAATTGTTGATACTCGTTGTGTAACCAAATGTTTATTGTAGTAAGCGGACTGTATAATAAGAAAACTGCGTGTCGCCGCGTGGACGACAGCCGGAAAACGTACAGGAAAAAAAAAGAAGCAAGAACCGGAAAACGCACGAGAGAGAGGCGTGGTATAGGCGATCGCAGCGCCTTGCGCGCAGCAGTCGGTATTGCTCGTGCGATAATTTATAGAGGCGATGACATTAAATCTAATTGGACACGAGTAGCGTGTACATACTGCCCCCCTTGAAAGGGTGACCTTTCAACGTAGGAAGATAATACAAGTTAAGACACTTGTTATACTTATAACTAATTTGAATAATCTAAATAGGATAATTATAAATGAACATATTATAATGGTAAGTTTTAAAATGTTAGGATATAAACAAATAATTATAACTTGTTGTATATATAAAAAAAATAATAATAATAATGGAAAAATAAGAATAATTTGACAGTCATGACTGAGGCTCATTATCGAAAGGAAGTAAACATAAACGTGTGATAGGGCGCTTATAAGAACCTTTAGTTGTCTTGATGGTAGCCGTGCGAACGATTCCATCGTGTCCCGGATGGATCTCTGATATTCTTCCTAGGGGCCAAGATAAAGGTGGCATGTTGTCCTCCTTTAGAATTACCATTTGCCCTTTATATATTGATGAATCAATAGATTGCCATTTATTGCGTTGCTGGAGATGATGAAGGTATTCCTTCGTCCAACGTCGCCAGAAATGTTGCCTCAATTGCTCCAGATGCTGCCAGCGTGATAAACGATTGATTGCAAGATTCTCCAATGATGGTTCGGGATAAGACGTTAGAGGTCCCCCTATTAAAAAGTGTCCTGCTGTTAAAGGTGCAAGGTCATCAGGATCAGAAGACATAGGCGTGAGTGGTCTAGAATTAAGGATTGCTTCGACTTGAATAAGCAACGTTTGTAGCTCCTCATATCTTAGGTGAGCGTCTTTGGTTATTCGAGATATATGCACTTTAGCCATTTTGACTGCAGCTTCCCAAAGCCCTCCATGGTGAGGTGCTCTGGGTGGGATAAAGTGCCATTGTACATTTTTATCGCTCATGTATCCAGCGATTTCATGTTGGAATTTTTGATTCTTGAATAATACAACTAACTCGTTCAATTCACGTTCTGCACCTACAAAGTTTAGGCCATTGTCGGAGTATATGTTGGCTGGATATCCTCGCCTGGAGATAAATCGCTTGAAAACATTTAAAAATGCTTCTGAAGTCATATCCGTGGCTAACTCAATGTGGACGGCCTTCGTTGCAAAACAGACAAATATTGTCATATAGCACTTTATTAACTTGGTATTTTTTCTCAATCCTTGCTTGTAGTAGTATGGACCGGCGTAGTCTACTCCGCAATTTTCGAAGACCCTTGAGGGTACTGTAATTCGTGGCTTGGGCAGATTACCCATGATTGTTGATGCTGGTTTCGGTGCACTGCGAAAACAAATGGTACATTTTCGAGTGATCTGACGAACAATATCTCGCGCTGATACGAGCCAATAGTTCTGTCGAACGGCAGCGAGTGTAGCTTGAGGTCCAGCATGTAAGTGTTTTTCATGTTCGTGCATTATGATAAGGTGTGATAATGAATGTCGTCCAGGCAATAATATGGGATGCTTTGCTGAGCGCGGCAACGATGAAGATTGTAGACGGCCCCCGACTCTCAAGATTCCAGTTTCATCGATGAATGGGCTTAACCTTGATGCAGGACTGTTTGGAGATATGATGCCTTGATTAGATAATGAATGCAACTCCTTTGAAAAACAATCTTTCTGTACAAGTTTTACCAATATCTGAATGGCGTGATTTATTTCGTCAGTGGTTATAGGTTGAATTATTCGTGCAGGCGTAATAGATTCTTGAGATCTTCTAATAGATCCTCCAATATTTCTTGCGTTTTTGAAGAATCGAAAGATATACGCAACGATTCGAATCAATCTTGTAAATCTTGAGTATCGATTGAAGATGTTAAAATCTTGATCATTAGTTGCTAGCGTGGTGATGCATTTAGACCTCCTTTCTGGTGCGTCTTGATTAGAGGTGACAAGTAGACCTTGAGGCCATTTTTTCTTATCAAGCGTTAGCCACGTAGTACCTGTCCACCAAATTTGTAGATGAGATAAAGATGCTGGCATGATGCCTCTTGACAATGGGTCTGCGGGATTGTCCTCACTTCGTATGTGTTTCCAGTTTTGTATTGCGGTCAATTGTTGTATCTCTCCAACGCGATTGGCTACGAAGGGTGTCCAGGTACGGTTGCATGATTGCAACCAGGCTAGGACGATGGTCGAGTCAGTCCATAAGTAAATAGAATCTATTTTGCATGATAGACAATTTGAAATTTTGTTGACGAGCTGTGCTAGCAATAGTGCGCCGCATAATTCGAGGCGCGGAATCGAGAGAGTCTTCAAAGGAGCTACTCGATTCTTGGAGCAAAGTAGACGAACTGAATGACTTCCATCGGGTGATGTGGCACGTAAATAAATGCATGCTCCATATCCAGATTCACTGGCGTCGGAAAATCCGTGAATTTCCAGTCGTGTGTGTTGCTTAAACGGAATAACCCTGCGAGGTACGTTGATTTGCCTTAGTGTAGGCAATTCTGCTTCATAACGTTTCCATTTAGTGTGTAATTCTAAAGGGATTGATTCGTCCCAATCCAGTCCAAGACGCCAAAGATCTTGCATTATAATTTTGGCTGTTAGTGTGACAGGACCGAGTAGACCGAGTGGATCAAATATTAATGAGATCCTTGACAATATACTTCGTTTTGTGATTGTTTTAAGTGGTTCGAAAGGCGTGACGCTGGGAAATTGAAATTGATCCATGTTACAATTCCATATAATGCCTAATGTGCGTGTTTCACATTGTTTGTCAGCTGACGACATAAATTCCTTCTGATTTGAATTATATGGCTGGCCTTGCAGAGAGGGAACATTCGATGCCCATTTTGCTAATTCAAATTTGGCTCCTTGCAATAATTGAATAGTTTCCTTCTTAATAGTGTATATCTCTTGAATGGTGTTTGCACCAGTGACTAGGTCATCCACATAAAAGTCGTTTAATACTACTTTGGACGCAATTGGAAACTTGGTTGAATTTTCTTCGGCTTGTTTTCGCAAGGCTGCAATAGCCAAGAATGATGCTGAGGAAGTCCCATATGTAAGTGTAAGAAGTTCGTATGTTTTAATTGATTCATTTGGCGAATCGCGCCAGAGGATGCGCTGAAGACATGTTTGTGTAGGGTCTACTAGTACCTGCCTGTACATTTTAGTAATGTCGGCGGTTAGAGCGTACGTGAAGGTTCGAAATCTTGACAAAATGGAGAAAAGATCGTCCTGCAGTGTCGGGCCAACCATTAGCACGTCGTTAAGAGAAGTACCATTTGATGTTTTGCACGATCCATCGAAAACCACTCTCAGTTTGGTAGTACTACTTGTTTCCTTGTATATCGCATGATGCGGTAGATAGTAAGCTGGAATGTTTGTGTTGGAAATATTGAACTCCACATCACTGGGCACCTCATACATGTGACCCAGCTCCTTGTATTCACGAATGAATTTTTTATATTCAGCGTACATTTGCGGCTGCTTCAAGAGACGTTTTTCTAAAGATTTGAAGCGTTTCAGAGCGATATCCCTTGAATCTCCAATGGCAATCAATTTATCCGCCTTTATTGGGAGCTGAACTATGAATCGTCCTTCATCATTTCGTCTGGTGCTGTTTTGAAAAATAGATTGACATTTGCTTTCCTCCAGCGAAGGACTAGGTGATGATATGTTATGCTCTACTTCCCAGAATCGATTAAGCGTCCGATTTAAGTCATCCGTTACTGCTAAATGACAACTAGTTGTGATAGAGTTTACATTATTACCTATAATATGACCAGAAATTATCCAACCAAAATGAGTCTTTTGTAAGGTTGGCTGATTTTTTGAATGCTTGATCTGGCCAGCACAAATGAGCCTCCAAAATAATTCGGCGCCAATTAACATATCGATATTAGACGGAATGTTAAAGTTTGGATCAGCCAATTTAATGTGCTTGGGAATCATTAGCTTTGATTTAGTTATGAAATTTTGAGGTAATGGCTGAGTAATTTTTGGTAGTACAATACAATCTATGACCTCACTAAAATTGTTTAGACGAGATTTAATACGCAAGCTAATCGATCTTTTAGCATGAAAGCCTTTTTGCATGACTCCTATAATAGAGGTTTCTACTGTTTGTTCCTTAAGATGTAGTTGATTGGCTAATTCTTCAGTAATGAAGTTCATTTGTGAACCACTGTCGAGTAGCACGCGACATGAAATTGGCTGTTCCTTAGAATCATATACATATACAATAGCAGTAGACAATAAAATATTCACAGAATGATGAGTTGATAAACATTGTGTAACGATAGCTTGTGGTGCTTCATTTGACTCTGCGAGCGATTCCTTAAACTTCAGACCCTTGTCATTGTTGTTGGAAGTTGATAAGTGTAATAAAGTGTTATGCCTTTTATTGCATTTGCGACAAGATCCTGATTTACATGCACTGGCTTGATGATCTGTTGATCTCAAACAATTCGTACAAATATGAGCTCTTTTAACTATCTGTATTCGTTTGTCTATCGGAAGTTTAAGGAATGCTTCACAATGGTATATCAAATGATTCTCCTTGCATTGAGGGCAAGATACGTTAGTCGTAACATTTAATACTGATTGATTTTTGTGCTTACTGCTATGCCTTTGAGAAGTATTGTTTTGTTGATTATTATGCAACTTACTAGAAAACGATTCTAGCACTTGACAACGTTTTGAAAGGAAGTCTGTGAGAGACTTCAATTTTGGCATGTCTCCTTGGACAATGCTTGTTTCCCATGCCTTATTGGTTGCGGGATCAAGTTTTGATGTAATTACGTGTATAATCAAGTCGTCCCATGTGTCCGTGGGCCTTTTCAGAGCCTTAAGAGACCTCAGATGCTTCAGAATGGTATCCAATAATTCGCGCAATGCGACGTGATTTTCCTTGATAAGCGATGGTGCTTCGAACATCCCCTTGATGTGTTTATTTATGATCCATCTTTTGTTGTCGAAACGATCCTTTATTGTCGCCCACGCCTCTTGATAATTGTCTGTTGTAATTTCTATAGAGCTTATCACTTCCGCTGCGGTGCTCCTTAAAGATGAGCGTAAATAGTGGAACTTTTCTATATCATCGAGAATGTCATTTGTGTGAATAAGCTTTTCAAATGTGTCTTGATACGAGTACCAGTCTTCGTAAGAGCCTGAAAAAACTGGAAGTTCTATTTTAGGTAATTTGACGCGAGATTGTCTTGCGATGTTCCCTACATTATTAAGCTCGTTAGATATTGAAGCTGTAGCCTCACGCCGATCGAAATGTTCTAATACAGTGTCGTAACGCGATACCAAATGAAAATAAGGATTTTCAAAGCTATCCCTTTGTTGGATTTGTCGTGCCAGTAGGGCATCTTTGTCTGTATTCGCGGGATCTTCATTTTCAATTGTTTCTATGTGCGATTGAACGGCTTCAAATTGATCCCACAAATCTGATAGCTTAACCTTACGTTCGGTAATGTCGTGTCGTGATCCTTGATTAGGATCATAACCTTCTATGAAAGTTTTTAGCCGTGTCGCCGATGCTCTTATGTGAGCTCTTTTATTTTTTGCTTCTGATAGCGTGAGATTAGACATATTTGTTGACTTGTTATGCTGGGAACGAATAGCTTGAGCGAGTGTAAAAATGCGTCGCGAACAAGACAATATGGCGTGCCAACGATAAAAGGGTTAAATAAAATGAGTTGCTTACCTCGATTAAAAGAGAACCGTAAAGTCTTACCTCATTAAGATTACTTATTGAACGTAATCAATTAATACGTATAATTGTGAATACGCTTACATCCGGCTCGAAGGACCAATGTGCGAGCCAAAGGATGTGTGTGTGCCTTCAACTTGGGCTTGTTGCCTCGCGCGTATGTGGACGCGTATTCTTCGTCGCTTGTGCTGACGCCTCGTTACCTTATATTCGTGTAAATATAAGGTATTCCTTGATCATGGTGACTCAATGAAGGAATTGTTGATACTCGTTGTGTAACCAAATGTTTATTGTAGTAAGCGGACTGTATAATAAGAAAACTGCGTGTCGCCGCGTGGACGACAGCCGGAAAACGTACAGGAAAAAAAAAGAAGCAAGAACCGGAAAACGCACGAGAGAGAGGCGTGGTATAGGCGATCGCAGCGCCTTGCGCGCAGCAGTCGGTATTGCTCGTGCGATAATTTATAGAGGCGATGACATTAAATCTAATTGGACACGAGTAGCGTGTACACGTGTCTTAAATTAAAAAATATGATTGGAATAAAAATTGTGATTAAGCATTTCGCAAATATTAAATATAACATTTCTTTATAAATACTTTTGAAAAAGGAAACTCTAAGTGGAAGGGCCCCCATGGTCTCCATTATGGATCTGCCAGTGTAGATATATATATATACATATATATATATATATATTTTTGATTTTATATTATTTTTATCATTATATTTTATTATTATTATATTAGGAGACGCGGTAGTGTCTCCGGCCATGTTCAAACCCTAAGAGACCTTAAAAGACACTACAAGTCTCCTTATCCTGCACCATCAAAGTCCATTTTTTGGGGGTGTAGAACTACTAAAATATAAAAAATTTTGAATTGCACGTAATATAACCTAAAAAGCGGCATCGCCACGAGTAATTTGAGTCAAGAAAAAATAAAATCGGTCAAGCCGTTCTGGAGATACAAGCGGTCAAAAAGTGACGTTTTTCATGAAAAATGAAGTAACGTCGTCTTCTTCTTCTTCTTCTTCTTCTTCTTCTTCTTCTCTGTCCGCGTCCGCTGACGTCATCAGGATTATATATATATATATATATATAAATCTCTTCTCACCTTTTACTCACACCTCCCTCAACTTCCACCCACCCCTTTCCCTCCCACATCCCGCCCCCCGCCCCACCCCCGCACCCACTCCCACCCCTTTTTCGCCTCTTTCACCCTCTTTCATCCTCTCTCACTCTCTTTCGTCCTCTCTCACCCTCTTTCACCCTCTTTCGTCCTCTTTCACCCTCTTTCGTCCTCTTTCACCCTCTTTCGCCCTCTTTCATCCTCTTTCGTCCTCTTTCGCCCTCTTTCACCCTCTTTCGTTCTCTTTCACCATCTTTCGCCTCTTTCACCCTCTTTCGTCCTCTCTCACCCTCTTTCATTCCCTCTCACCCTCTTTCACCCTCTTTCATTCCCTCTCACCCCCTTTCGTCCTCTTTCACTCTCTTTCGTCCTCTTTCACCCTCTTTCGTCCTCTTTCACCCTCTTTCGCCCTCTCTCACCCTCTTTCGTCCTCTTTCACTCTCTTTCATTCTCTCTCATTCTCTTTCACCCTCTTTTGTCCTCTTTCACCCTCTTTCGTCCTCTTTCGTCCTCTTTCGCCCTCTTTCACCCAATTTCGTCCTCTTTCACCCTCTTTCGCCTATCTCGTCTTCTCTTACCCTCATTCGTCCTCTCTCACCCTATCTCCAAAAAATCATAAAAATGAAAAGGTCAAGCCATGTTCAAAAGAAGGTCTTCAAAAATTTAAACCTAGTCTGTACAATGAAAAATAATTACTCGTAATTCCAGAGTTCCAATTTGGTAATATCGAATAATGTATTTGTTTCAAGTAATGGCAGTAGAGTTAAATACATACCTACGTATATGCAGTTTTTGCTGTTAAATGTACTTGAACGAAAAAAATAATTAAATGATTTAAATATAGCACATTTTAAATCAAGAAACTTATACTATAATCGAACTCTGTTTAGAAAGAATGTTTGTTTCAATCACAATCACAATACCATTTTCTATTATTTCTCTTATTATTATCAATAATGTTATTCACCAAATAATTATAGTATGAATAATGTTTTGCGATTTATTTAACAATTCATAATATGTTAGGGTTATAAAGTTTTATCTATAGGGTTTTTATTTAAATAAAATGAAGAATGTATATATATGTATATTTATTTATGTATATAATGTATCATATTATATATTATTATATACTATTCGGCGTTTCGCCGTCCCCGTCCTCGTCCGCCCCTCCTCGGCCTGTTGCCCCAATAATAATGGGGCGAGGACAGTTTAAGGAGGAAGCGCATAAAGCGCTCCTCCTGGACGCGAACTCCGGCGCGTCTTCCTCTGTAAACTGTAATTAAAAAAGAAATTATTTTAGTAATTAGATAATATGGTATATTTAGGTATATCTAGGTATGGTATAAAATAATAAATGTATAATATGTTATAATAAAATGTTATAATAATATAAGGTTAATATTTATATAAAATATATAAATATTTTATTAATTAGAATATATTTAATAACTATTATAAATTTATTATAAATCATTTATTTAATTAATAATTGTTGCGGAATGCACTGATTAAATTAATTTTGATCGGGAATAGAGGGAAGAAGGGGTTGATTGTTAACAGCTGAGAATATGGTTAAAAAAAGGTTTATTCGATCTTTCACAAAAAAAACTAAAGTTGTCGATCTTTCACAAAAAAAACTAAAGTTTCGAGTTCGAATTAAACACACTTGGCGAACGGTGGACAAAAATTTTAACGAGAACGGACGGACATCTTGTGCTTGATCGTAATTGCTGCGCGCGTACTCGACGGAAATCTTCTCGCGATAATTTTTACAAAGATCGCAGCGATCAAGAGCCGAACGCGGATGCGCGATGCACCGTTCGCGAAATCGAGGTCTCTGAGAGTCTCCGGAACACTGTAATATCGGAGCACGTGGTGATACATGCGGTCGTAATTGCAGCCGAGCTATGCATGTATTTCACAAATAAAACTGAAATAATGGAAAATATCGCTTGCCCAATATTCTACAAATTTTTGCCGATGACCGGCGGAAAAGAATCACTTTCGTGACTCGAAGGATTATGTGAACCACGCGTGATACGAATCTCCAATAACGAGGCAATGTGTTAATACACTGAGAGCCGGAACAAGAAGAAGGAACGGGAAACGAGGAAGGATATTAGCGACTCAGATAGGCATGATCGGGGGTGCGCGACAGATCCTAATCGATACACCGCGCACTTGAGTTGGCGAAAAAGGACCGCGAATGCGAATTGCAAAGAGGTGTGAGAAGGATCGGCTACGCGCTATGCCTCGGTCGCGTGGAAATTCGTGATTCGCTAATGCGACGATTTATGGTTCTCAATATATTTGATCGCGCGACATTTAAACTTTTCGCGGAGACTCTCAATTATTTTCAACGGTTCCGGAACATACCGCCCGTCTCGAATGATTTTATTCGAAGTAAAGACTATAACGCTTACAATTTATGACTAGAACGCTTACAATACGAATATGGAAAGTTCTTTTTTTTTACAACAAATGGTGCAGTACAATAATTTTTGAACATTATTACTTAAGTCTAATCGGAATCGGTGCCGCCCGCCATGCCGGAACTTTGATCGCTTGAAGTATTGATATCGATCGGAAGAAAACATAATTTTACAATTGGACGCTTATACTGTGAACGCGCGGTGCGCACGGTAACGACGCGAACGAGTCCGTCGTTGCCGGGATGACATTCGATGATACGTCCGAGCTCCCAGTGAGACGGAGGAGCAAGTGCGTTCCGCAAGAGAACGATTCGGCCTACAGTCGCAAGTCGTTACGCAATTTTCCATTTTGGCCGCTGCTGCAACGTTAATAAGTAGTCGTTTGACCATGATTTCCAAAATTTTTCTGTAATATGTTGCAACAATTGCCAGCGGGAAAGACGAGTTTCGTTAAGATCGAGAACGCTTGGCTGTGGCGCAGCTAAGATGGGTCCCCCGATGAGGAAGTGTCCCGGTGTTAATACATGATAATCATCGAGATTTTCGGACACAGACCCAATAGGTCTCGAGTTAAGACACGCTTCGATACGACAAAGAACAGTATTTAATTCTTCAAATGTGAGCGTATGTGAGCCGATACAGCGCTTTAAATGGTATTTGACGCTGCGTACAGCAGCTTCCCATAATCCACCGAAGTGGGGAGCGGAAGGAGGCACGAAATGCCAGTTTATTCCGTCGGTCGAAAGCGTATTTTGCAAATCCGAATTTTTTAAAGCCTGCGCGATTGCGAGTTTAAGTTCGCGATCGGCACCTTGGAATGTGGTTCCATTATCCGAATAAATCGATGCAGGGTATCCGCGACGAGAAACGAAACGATTTAATGTGGCGAGAAAAGCGTCTGAAGAGTAGTCGCTAACGAGCTCGAGATGGATCGCCTTTGTCGTCATACAAACGAACACGGCAATATAGGCTTTATGCGCTTTATGACCTCGTCCACGAGAGGTTCGTACAAGAATTGGACCGGCATAATCGACACCGGCATGTTCGAATGCTCGAGCTGAGCGATTTACTCTTACATTCGGAAGATCGCCCATGAGCTCGTTAGGAATCTGAGCCCTTTTTCATGTACATGATACACATTTGTAGAGTACAGCGCGAACCAGAGATCGTGCTCGCACAATCCAAAATTTCTCTCGGATCCGAGCTAATGTTAATTGAGATCCAGCGTGCAACATTCGTCGGTGGGTGTCCATGATGATCATCCTGACCAAGGCATGGTCCTTTAGGACAATCGGATTGCGAACGGCGCTTTGTAAGGTGGCGTTCCTTAGCCTGCCACCGACTCGAATTATTTGATCATTATCGAGATAAGGATTTAATGAAAGCAGTGTGCTAGATTTCTTGATTGGAGTTGCCGTACTGAGTGCTGATATCTCGCTATGAAACAATTCTGATTGAATGTAACGAATCCAAAAGATTTCAGCGGACTTAATTTCAATCGGATTTAGGTAGATCGGAGCTCTAGGGTTTTGTATCTTCAGATTGAGATTGATATGTCGAGAGCGGGAATTCGTTACGAATCGATAGATGTATGCAGTTATTTGAAGGAGTTTGTGCCATGACGAATAACGTTGTGATAGGTCCCACGATGCGACAACGGATGTAGTGAGCGATTGTGGTTGCGCGCGTTGCTCGCTTAGCGCGTGGGGATCGAAATCCGAGTCAGATTTTGGCCAATAATCGGAAGATTTAATAAGCCAATCGGGACCTGACCACCATTGAAGGTTTGTGGCAAGGTCGTCGGGAGAGATCCCGCGCGATGCGCAGTCGGCAGGATTTTCCTTTGTTGGGACATGACGCCATGGAATGTCCGGAAGTAGCGTGTGAATATCGGCTACTCTATTCGCTATAAATGTCTTCCATGTAGTAGAAGGTCGGCTCAGCCAGGCAAGAGTAATTGTGGAATCGGTCCAACAATAAACATTTACCTCACGAAAGTCGAGAGCTTCGCGAATGAAATGAATGAGCCGTGCGAGTAATTGAGCTGCAGATAACTCGAGTCGCGGAACACTCATTACTTTGACAGGAGCGACTTTTGATTTTACGGCAAGAAGATTGACCGAGACCATTCCATCCACCGTGACAACGCGAATGTACACCGCTGCAGCGTATGCTTTGGTAGATGCATCCGAGAATCCATGCAACTCTAGATGCAGTACGTGATGGCCGAGTTGAATCCAACGTGGAATCATCACCTCTTCTAGATGTTTAAGATGAGTATGATACTGCTGCCAGGCTTCAAGCAGATTCGGCGGAGCGACTTCGTCCCATTCACATTTAGCGATCCAAAGTCGTTGCATCAAAATTTTGGCGCGAATAATCACTGGAGTTGCCCATCCAAGTGGATCAAAGAATTTGGCGATGTCGGATAAAATTCTTCTTTTGGTGTTGCCAGGAGGCCCTGTAATCGTAATGGTAAATTTGAAGATGTCGCGATCTGGTTGCCAAGTAAGACCGAGAATTTTCAAGCTCTCATCTTCGTTTAGATCTCGGCTTTGAGCGAGACCGTGGTCGGTATCTTCGATCTCGTCAAGGAGTTCGGACACGTTGCTTGCCCATTTTCGTAGCGTGAATCCACCTCTTTTGAGAAGAGAAACAATCTGCTCGCGAGTTTGACGAGCGAGAACCTTGTCGTCGGCGCCGAAGATAAAGTCGTCGACGTACATTTGACGATCGATAACGGATGTGGCTAATGGAAATGAAGCGCCTTCATCTATGGCGAGTTGATTCATGACCTTCAAAGCTAAGTACGGAGCTGAAGTCATGCCGTACGTTACGGTACAGAGACGATACTCCTCAACTTGATGTGTTGGAGATGGCCGCCAGAAGATGCGCTGGAAATCACGATCGCGAGGATCGACTTGAATTTGGCGATACATTTTTGCCACGTCGGCGGAATAAACGTATCGAAATGTGCGCCAACGCAAAATCACTGCAGCAAGGTCCTTTTGAAGTTTAGGGCCCGGATATAAATGATCATTCAATGACGTACCGTTTGAGGTTCGACTTGAAGCGTTGAAAACGATACGTATTCGCGTTGTTAAGCTGTTAGCGCGGAATACGGCATGGTGCGGAATATATACGATTTGATTCGAGTCGATTAATTGTTCGGTTTCTGAGACGCGTTGCATGTGTCTCAGATCATAATATTCTTTTAAAAAATTATGATATTCCGACGATTTCGATGAATCCGTTTTAATGCGGCTTTCCGTGCGAAGGTAACTCTGAAGCGCGGAATGTCGAGATTCTCCAATGTTGAGTGGAGGTCCGTGTTTAAATGGAAGTCTGACGATATAGCGACCTTCAGAATTTCGAGAGTGTGTCGAATTAAAATGGTCGTCGCATGCCTTTTCTTCACTAGTTATTTTCGATGAAGCGGGAATTTCTTCGATTTCCCAAAATCGGCGGAGAGTTTGAATGAGATCATCCGTAACAGAGCAATAATGTACTCCAATGGACGACTGCGAGAGCGGTCTGAGTTGCGCTATAGGTCCGGATATGATCCAGCCTAGCGCGGTATTTTGAGCGATCGGTTCGTCAACCGCGCCTTTTCGAACGCCGTCGAGGATGAGTGACCCGAAAAGATCCGCTCCGATAATTATTTCTATTGGATCTGATACTGCGGGATCGGGATCAGCTAACGAAAGGCCATTCAAATGCGGCCATTGCTCTGGAATGTCGAGACGGTTTGGCAAATATCGAGTTAACGATTTTAAAATTAACGCGGTGGTTCGATAAACCGGAGTGTCCGCGTTGCTGGGAGTTATCGTTAGATGAACGGCATGTCGAACGTTTGTCTGCGTTTCGCCAATACCTGTTACCCTAACAGCGGTATTTAATTTCGGAAGTCTTAATGACTGCACTAAATTTTCGGTTATAAAGAATGACGCAGATCCTTGATCGATGAGCGCTCGGGCCCATTGGAATCGACCGTGCATTGAATGCACGCGAACGCGAGCAGTTGCAAGGAGAATGTGACGCGCTGTTACAGCTTTCGCAACGATATGCGAGGAAACGTCACTTGTCGAGATGACGGGATTTGTTGATGCGGGAGACGATGACGCTTGAACAGCTGATTTCGGAGCGTCAAAAAAATGTAAAAGCGTGTGATGCCTTTTGTGACATTCTTTACACGAGCGGGTACTCGGGCATTCTTTCGCTTGATGCTTCGAACTGAGACAATTAAGGCAACGCTTGCCGTTACGAATAATTTCGTATCGCTGAGTCGGCGTTTTTCCGAGGAACACGGTACATTGATATAACAAATGATTCGATTCGCACACGGGACACGAAAGTTTCGTGGCGCTTGTTGTATGCGAAGTGACAGCCCTTTGTTTTAATTTCGCGTTTGATTTATCGCTTTGTTTATCGAGTGTCGAAGCGATCGGTACAAGGGCGTCGAGAGCGCGAATACGAGAATCCAAGAACGCGCTAATTTCGTCAAACGTAGGATAGACGGTCGTTTTTCCTAACTTCAATTCCCACGCTTCGCGCGAGGATTTGTCGAGTCTTTGTGTGATAATATAAACAAAAATATCGCTCCAGTGTTCGACCGGACGAGACAAATTTTTTAACGCGGCAATTGCGGCAGTTAATTTGCTCTGTAGAGCTCGAAGTTCGGTCGCCGATTTCGCCGTAACATTGGGCAGTGTAAATAAGCGATGTATATATGAATTGATTAGCCGACGCTCGTTTTCAAAATTGGACAAAAGAATCGTCTATGCTACAGCAAAATTATCAGAAGTAATCGTTAAATGTTCGATCGCGGTGAGCGCTTCGCCTTTTAGACACGAGAATAAATGATGCAATTTTTGTACGTTAGACAGGCTTTTTTCTTCTATAATCATCGATTGAAAACGATCGCGGAAGCTCTCCCATTTGTCGAACAATCCATCGAAGACCGGCAATGTGACCTTCGGTAGGTTGAGTGTCGTATGAGACTGACATTCGTGCAAATGACTTACGTTAGCTGCAGGATGAACTGATGATTTGGAGAGTTCATGTACAACCTCTGCGAAATAATCCAACGCTGTCTCGTAGGCTTCTTCGCACTCGTCAAATTCGTGATCTGAGAAGTAGGGGTGCGTGGTCTTCTCCTTGGAGTCAGCGGAAGCGTGTAATTTGGCATCTAATTTTGAGCACTGTTCGAATTTTTCTTTTAATGTTTCCATGCGATTTTTCGTCACTGCATAGGTCATTTTAGCTTGACCTAACTTTTTAAAATTAGATATCGCACGAATAACTGAGCTCATTTTTGTAGACTGTTCGTGCATCAATTCTTCGAAGGATTCCATTTTACACAGGTTTTTTATTGCACCACTACGCGATAATCGAACGAGTTTGCTACTGAACGCGTAGCACCAACACAGCTGTTAACAGTCAAAAAAGGCAAAAAACCTCAGTCCCGATCCGGCTCGAAGGACCAGAAATGTTGCGGAATGCACTGATTAAATTAATTTTGATCGGGAATAGAGGGAAGAAGGGGTTGATTGTTAACAGCTGAGAATATGGTTAAAAAAAGGTTTATTCGATCTTTCACAAAAAAAACTAAAGTTGTCGATCTTTCACAAAAAAAACTAAAGTTTCGAGTTCGAATTAAACACACTTGGCGAACGGTGGACAAAAATTTTAACGAGAACGGACGGACATCTTGTGCTTGATCGTAATTGCTGCGCGCGTACTCGACGGAAATCTTCTCGCGATAATTTTTACAAAGATCGCAGCGATCAAGAGCCGAACGCGGATGCGCGATGCACCGTTCGCGAAATCGAGGTCTCTGAGAGTCTCCGGAACACTGTAATATCGGAGCACGTGGTGATACATGCGGTCGTAATTGCAGCCGAGCTATGCATGTATTTCACAAATAAAACTGAAATAATGGAAAATATCGCTTGCCCAATATTCTACAAATTTTTGCCGATGACCGGCGGAAAAGAATCACTTTCGTGACTCGAAGGATTATGTGAACCACGCGTGATACGAATCTCCAATAACGAGGCAATGTGTTAATACACTGAGAGCCGGAACAAGAAGAAGGAACGGGAAACGAGGAAGGATATTAGCGACTCAGATAGGCATGATCGGGGGTGCGCGACAGATCCTAATCGATACACCGCGCACTTGAGTTGGCGAAAAAGGACCGCGAATGCGAATTGCAAAGAGGTGTGAGAAGGATCGGCTACGCGCTATGCCTCGGTCGCGTGGAAATTCGTGATTCGCTAATGCGACGATTTATGGTTCTCAATATATTTGATCGCGCGACATTTAAACTTTTCGCGGAGACTCTCAATTATTTTCAACGGTTCCGGAACAATAATTAATTTTAATAAGGAAAACAATTAGATATTTAAAGACAAGGCTCGTGTGATATTATAAAATTAAGATTTAGAAAGACAGGGCCAACTATAACGAGCATATTAAATTAGTGAGAGATGTAATGTCTACACATAATTGATTTATTTCTTAGTAGATACAATGATAATAAAAATAACGAACACAGAAATCCCACTAAAAGTATCTAATCTTTTACAAATGGGTAGTAATTTCAATCTTCCCATCTCCAACAAAAAAACTGCCATACATGAATTTATCAAAGATTTGGAAGCTAATGGAAAAAGAAATAATTTACAAAACCTCAGAACTATTAGGAATATTGCAATCCCCCAATTTAATCATTATCTACATAATTTTCACAAAAAGAATTTAATAAACGAAAAAATTACTGATATGTACAATACCACAGTAAAATTTTGCAGAGAAAACAACAATATAATATTTACGCGATCTGACAAGAGTAATGTGACAGTTGCAATGGAGAGGGATTTTTACAATAATAAAGTGACTGAACTTCTTGCAGATGTTAACACTTACTGCGTGGTCAATAAGAATCCAATCTTAAAAATTGAAAGAGAACTCAATTACACTATCAAAAATTTGCTAACAAAAGGATATATTTCAAAAAAAGAATATTATTTTATGCACTCTAGTGATTCCATACTACCGAAAGCTTACGGTCTCCCTAAAATTCACAAACAGAACATTCCTTTTAGAAAAATTAAACAAATCATATATAGTAGGCCAACTGAACGAGCAAATAAATAAGGTGTAAAAATTTTTTTTATTAATAGTTAAATAATTAAATTAACATTCCGTTACAGAATCGATATAAAATTCTTAACATAGAGATATTTGATTTATATAGAACTTTAAACTCACTTAATAAAAAACGGTCAAGGCAATTCCAAATTCTCCAAAATCTTTTACCATCTTATATCTGGCAGGAGATTTTAAATCACCATTGCAACTCCTTTTCTTTGTTCAACCAAAAATTATATCTCATACACAAGAAAAAATTCCTATGGCTACGTAAATCGCATGAAACAGAGTACATTAAAAATATTGATCCTATCGAATTGAAAACAATATCATCGACAAATATTGTTGATAACACTGTTTCTGCCAACAGTTTTCGTTGTGCTACACATAACCCTCTACAACAAACTAACCAGAAATGGTTTATTAATTTAACTGATAAAAAAATTCCCCCCAATGTAACCAATCTATTACAATTGGGAGGTGAATTTAGTCTCCCAGTTAACTTAAATAAAAAAGTAGCTATACACGAATTCATCAAAGATATAGAAAGCAATTCTAATGGGATCAGAAATCTTACTTCGATTCGTAATGCTGCCATTCCACAATTTTCATTATTTTTAAACAATAACGACAAAAAAACGGACATACAAGAAAAATTATTTCACATGCATAAAGACACAATTAAATTCTGCAATCAAAATCCTAATATTTTATTTACTAGAGCAGATAAAGGCAGCATTACAGTCGCACTAGAAAAAGAATTTTATATAAAAAAAGTTGAGAGTCTCCTAGAAGACGATTCTACGTATACCATAGTTAAAAACAATCCATCAACAAAAATAGAAAAAGAACTCAATATTTGTTTAAAAAAATGGTTGAAAAAAGATTTCATCAACAAAAAAGAATATTATTATTTATTTTCAAGCGACTCTCTTCTTCCTAAAGCCTATGGGCTCCCCAAGATCCACAAGGAAAATATTCCTTTTAGATTAATAGTTTCCTCAATAAATACTTCTCTAAATAAATATTGATGGTTTACCTATATATAAGTCTTCTACAAAGAGTTTATGGCCAATATTATGTGCAGATAATATTATAAACAATGTATATGTCATTGCCTTATATTATGGTGAAGGAAAACCAAAAAATGCAAATGAGTTTTTAAAAATGTTTGTAGGTGATGCTATTGCTTTTATAAATAATGGGATTGATTATGAGGGACAAATCATAAAAGTCGAAATTAAAGCAATAATTTGTGACGCTCCTGCTAAATCATTTATTTTAAATGTAAAAGGACACACTGGATATAATAGTTGCACTAAATGCATTATTGAAGGTGATAATATAGAAGGACATATATGTTTTCCATACACATCTAATATGATGTTACGTAATGATAAAGAATTTTTTACTGGATCTTATAATCTTGATTATCAAACTGGTGACACAATTTTAAAAAATATACCAAATCTAGGCTTAGTTACAAATGTGCCACTAGATTATATGCACCTGGTATGTTTGGGTGTTATGCGTAAACTTATTATGTTATGGCTTTCAGGACCACTTAAGATAAGATTATCAAATTCAGACAAAGAACAAATTTCTAAGAAACTAATAAAATTACGCAATTATATTCCTTCTGATTTTGCTCGAAAACCAAGATCATTAAAGTATATCAAACATTGGAAAGCCACAGAATATCGGCAATTTTTATTATATACAGGTCCTATTATATTGAAAGGAATACTACAAGAAAATGTATATTTAAATTTTCTAACATTACATGTAGCAATCACAATTCTTGCACATCCTACTTTAACATATCAAACTTCTATTATAGAATATGCAGAAAATTTATTAAAACATTTTGTAAAATCATTTCAAGTTATCTACGGTTCTAAATATATTTCACATAATATTCATAATTTATTACATCTTGCTGCAGACGTAAAACAATTTGGTGCTCTGGATAAATTTAGTGCATTTAAATTTGAGAATTATATGTCTACGTTAAAGAAATTAATTCGTAAAACTAACCAACCATTACTGCAATTAACAAGAAGATTTGCAGAAATTGAGACAATACATAATAATGAAACATTCAAAATATATTCAAATTCATACGATATGGAAAAATGTTTTACACGCTCTCATTGTGATGGTCCTATTACGAAAGATTTCATTTCTGTACAACAATATAAAATTTTTTGCAATAATCAATATTATATTAACTGTGATGATCCAAAAAATAATTGCATTTCTTTTGAAAATGGACAAATAATGTCAATTTTAAATTTCATTAAATCTAATGACAATAAAATGTATGCTATTGGCAAAGTACTTGTGTTAGTGGAAGATTTATATACACAGCCTATTTTGTCATTAACTTTAAATATTGGTATCATGTCTGAATATTCTCATCTTCAGACATGGGAGTTTGATAAAATTAGAGCAAAAATGTTGAAAATGCCTTATAAAAAAAATTATATTATATTTCCGATGTTACACACAACTGAATAATACATGTTTAATATTAATTTGCATTTGTAATTAAATAATTAAACGTAATTATAATACTCTAATATAAATTGCAAATATTATTATTATCGTCACATTTTTATCATATTATTTACATCATAGATTATTTATAATTTCAATGCTGATCAATTTTTATTTATAGTTATTATAGCGTATAATATTGTGGAGTTCGAAGATGGTTTACAAATTGTTCCTTCTGAATGGTTAACTGAAAATAATAAGGAATGTAAATGGCCATCATATACAAGTCAAATTAAGATAAATAAAGCAATTATGAAAAGAATATTTCCTTCTGATGATTGGCAATTATATAAAATAATCCGTATTTTTGGTAGCAGCGGTTAGTAATATAAAAAATGTATTTTATTTTTTTATCAAAAATTATATAAATTAAAATTATAATATATATGTATTAAAAGTATATATTAAAATTTAAATTTTAAGTGATATTTGATTATAAAATATATAAAAACAAAAATCTAATTTTTAATATTCAAAAATTTTATACGTTTTAGATACATATGATAAAGCTATAGACAAACTTATATTAGCTGAACAAATATCCGATATAGATGGTGATGATGGAAATAACCTCAAAAAATCGAGATATCAACGAGCAAAAAAAAATACAGGTTCATCTCCTGATAATTCTGATACAAGCGACACAAGCATCAATAAATTAAAAACTCGCAATGATTTAGAGTTAGATAATTTTCCTAATACACCAAAAGCTTTAACAATAAATAAGAGCAAAATCTGTGAAATAAAGACACCATTAATACAAGATGATAAGAAAATTAATCGAGTAAAAAAAATTTCAAGTTCTTCTGATAATTCAGATAGAACTGACACAAGCAATGATTTAGATGAAACTTCTAATATATCAAACGATTTAAATAAAAGCAAAATGACTTATGAAATAAAAAAACCACTGATAAAAAATTATAAGAAAATAACTAAGCCTCCGATACAAATAAGTAATGAAAAAATAATTAATATTCAGTCTAAAAAGTCTGCAGTTACATATAGTAAATCTATAAGTTCACAAGAACATCGAACAGCAAATAAAGATGACCTTGTTCCTCAAAATTCAGATACAATATCTACATCCGATACTTGTAATGCTGAGATTGATGTAGGTAAAAATATATCTGTTATTAATTTTAAATTTTTGTAAAAGCTTACCTATATATATATATATATTATTAAAGTTTTAACTTTTTTTATTTATATCACTGTAAACATATATTTAAAATGGTATATAATTCGTAATATTTATATAATCTGACAATGAATAGATATACAATAATATGTGTCAATTATTTTTGCAGATTTTCATAATTTAATTATCAGGAAACTAAATGCAGTATTGTTAAATCTTACAACAATTGATGAACGTTTAATAAAGTTGGATAATCACATAAGAAAAAATGAGGAAACGGATTTAAAAAAAAATGAACATTATGATTTCGATTTGCCAGCAGATACCGTAAAACAATTACAGAGAATTGATAATTAATTAAAAAACAAATGTGTTGCTGCAGAAATGGTATATACAAAATATTATCATTTTATACTTACGATTAGAAACATTTTATTGAAATGTCTTATAAAAAGCAATATTTTGGACATATTTATTTATTTATAAATTTAACATATATAAGATAGGCAATAAGAGCCAAATCGCGGATGACAGTGCGTTATTCTAAACGAAACTAAATTTTTTTCGTTAGAATTAAATACTTGTGCACAAGGCACCAAATTTTTACTTGGACACGGCCAAGATATAAAATTGGAATAATCTCTACAAGAGATTTTTAATTCCATGTATCCCCTATTCCCCCTAAAGAAATAAAGTGCGAGAGAAAAATATAGATCCGAAAGTCGCAGAATCGGGAATCGAACCCGAGACCTTTCGCTTGCCGGGCGACTGCTCTTCCAACTGAGCTATTCAGATCCTTTCGATTCTATACTTTTCTCTGTTATATATATTAATGTTGGTAAATAAACGCCTTTAAGCCAGCGTGTATAAATTAAGAGTTTAACTAGGCTCTGTAATATATAAATATAAATTTAACATATATAAGATAGGCAATAAGAGCCAAATCGCGGATGACAGTGCGTTATTCTAAACGAAACTAAATTTTTTTCGTTAGAATTAAATACTTGTGCACAAGGCACCAAATTTTTACTTGGACACGGCCAAGATATAAAATTGGAATAATCTCTACAAGAGATTTTTAATTCCATGTATCCCCTATTCCCCCTAAAGAAATAAAGTGCGAGAGAAAAATATAGATCCGAAAGTCGCAGAATCGGGAATCGAACCCGAGACCTTTCGCTTGCCGGGCGACTGCTCTTCCAACTGAGCTATTCAGATCCTTTCGATTCTATACTTTTCTCTGTTATATATATTAATGTTGGTAAATAAACGCCTTTTTTCTCTCGCACTTTATTTCTTTAGGGGGAATAGGGGATACATGGAATTAAAAATCTCTTGTAGAGATTATTCCAATTTTATATCTTGGCCGTGTCCAAGTAAAAATTTGGTGCCTTGTGCACAAGTATTTAATTCTAACGAAAAAAATTTAGTTTCGTTTAGAATAACGCACTGTCATCCGCGATTTGGCTCTTATTGCCTATCTTATATATGTTAAATTTATATTTATATATTACAGAGCCTAGTTAAACTCTTAATTTATACACGCTGGCTTAAAGGCGTTTATTTACCAACATTAATATATATAACAGAGAAAAGTATAGAATCGAAAGGATCTGAATAGCTCAGTTGGAAGAGCAGTCGCCCGGCAAGCGAAAGGTCTCGGGTTCGATTCCCGATTCTGCGACTTTCGGATCTATATTTTTCTCTCGCACTTTATTTCTTTAGGGGGAATAGGGGATACATGGAATTAAAAATCTCTTGTAGAGATTATTCCAATTTTATATCTTGGCCGTGTCCAAGTAAAAATTTGGTGCCTTGTGCACAAGTATTTAATTCTAACGAAAAAAATTTAGTTTCGTTTAGAATAACGCACTGTCATCCGCGATTTGGCTCTTATTGCCTATCTTATATATGTTAAATTTATATTTATATATTACAGAGCCTAGTTAAACTCTTAATTTATACACGCTGGCTTAAA
>NW_028190627.1:0-67500 GCF_048542155.1 Nylanderia fulva | reverse complement strand
CAATTTAGTTAGAAAGCCAAATAACTTTGTTATGTGATTATACGCCGAACTTCGTTTTTCTAATTCAACTCGAAGTTTGTCAATGATTACATTAAATGATTCAATACGGAATTTTTCGCAACCATTTAAATTTTGAATCTCCGTTACATTATCTGCACATTTTTTTTTAATTTTTCGTTTCTGTGTATCAGAATATTTTTGTTGTACAAAAGAGCCTAAATTTTTAGAATCGTTTTCTATTGCTACAAAATCATTTCTTACGTCACTAATAAATTTAACTAGCGAGTGTAGCATATCATTAGCCGTAATCAAGTCGAGTTCGATTTTTTGCACAAATTTGCTAGTTATATTGAATCGTTGAAGAACTCGATGCCAAAAAACTGTCATAAATGCAGTTTCTAGTTTTGTTAATTTGTTTTTTAAGGACATTGCTTCGTGACGAGTTTCGGTCTTTTCTTCTTCACTTTGCTCAATCTCATACAATGAATTATATAATTCTAAATAATTCTGAGCTAATGCAGTAATGGCATCATCGCGGCATGACCATCTTGTAGAAGATAAACTTTTTAATGTAATGCTCGCGTGTTTTAGCAATATGCTCCAACGATGCGTAGAAATGGAAAAGAAAGCATAAAGTTGTTGTACAAACCGGAAAAAATTTACAGAATCGATACATTCATCTACGCTGCATTCGCCAACTAAATTTAGTGAGTGTCCTACACAAGGAACGTAATACGCAAGAGAATTAACTTCTTTAATTCGTGCTTGTAATCCCGAGTATTTTCCAGACATGTTACTGGCATTATCATAAGTTTGCGCTCGACAGTAAACAATGTCAATTTCATTATTGCGAAGAACTTGTAATATTGTTTCATTCAATGATGCTCCAGTATGGCTATTAATAGGTAAAAAGCAAAAGTAGCGTTCATACACACAACCATCCAAACAGTACCGGAATACAATAGATAACTGATCAACGTGAGATACATCTGGTGTCGAATCTACAATAAGGCTGAAATATTTTGCTCTCTTAATTTGGCTAAGAATTTCGTTCTTAACTTTGTTAGCCATCATGTGAATAAATTCTTTACAAATATCTTTTGACAAATAGGAAACGTGCCCGCGACCTTGATTTGCATGCAAGTCAAAGTGTTTTTTTAAGAATGGATCAAATTTAGAAATCAGTTCCAAAACACCCAAGTAATTTCCATTATTTGGAGAACCAATCACTTCATGCTCGCCCCGAAAAGCAAGACCGCGTGCAGAAAGAAAACGAATTACTTCGACAATGCGTTTTAAAACTTCAGTCCAATACTTAATCTCATCTTGTAGCTGCTTAGCCATATAATTATTAATATGTGATTTTTCATGCACGAATGTGAGCCAAGTAAGCATGCATTTTTTGTGTTCTGCACTATTTTCATGTCCACTAATCTTTTCTTCTGCTTTCTTCTAATTGCTAAATCCGCCGTTTACAAATGTGTTTGTATTATTTTCACTAAAAAGCTTACAAACGTAACAGAAAACATTCCCAGTAGACTCTGAATATATCAACCATTTTCGCGTGCATTTTTCACCGTTAGCCAAAGTTCGTGAAAAAACCTTTGAAGATAAAAATCTGTTTTGATCTTTATATTGTCTAACAGAAGCTTGAAAATTGTTATCTTTTTTCTGAAAATATTCATAGCCTTTATCCAAATACTTTTGCCTCACATCATCATGCATTTCCATGGGCCACAGAAAGGGATCTTTATTTACAGGTTCTGAAAAGTATAAAATAAATAAGGAGAAAGAATAGGGAGAGAGAACAAGAGATAGGAGAGAGAGAGAGAGAGAGAGAGGACGGGGAGAAAAGAGAGACTGCATTGACAACTGACAAGATTTTGTTTGTCACCACAATCAGAAGATTCTAAATGTACAGAAAACTTGTGTAATTTTTACAAAAGCAGCAAATAAAATTTTATATTTTAATTTTGCAAATTGTAACCTGCAAAAACGTACCTATGACGAGCTTGGCTTTCCTGCTTATTACGTTCTGATTATTCATGTCACAACTGTCATCTGAGTGTTCATTACAAATGACAGCATCTTTAATACTGAGTTCATCACTATTAGTAGAAAGTACCGAATTTGATGTTAACACTGAGATTTGCTGAATCTTATCGTCATCTTCATTAGCAATAGTGCCTCCAGTTTTTATTTCGGCAGGAAAGAAGTTGGTCAGTTTCGGTAGTTTATTTTTAAAATCTTCATGTTTCTGTTTCGCTTTACGTTTCGAAGTACCACTAGCGTATTTTCGTGGAATCATCACAAACGATAAATGGTAGACCGATAAACATGGACTTTCCCAACGGATGCGGACGTCTTTTACTTTTATTCATGTGACAATTGCCGCACGCGGCAGGGCGGCCACAACGTCATGAGAAATAAACAAATTTTATGGATTTTATATATGTGTGTGTGTGTGTGTATATCTTCAGATAAAAACACCAGTGTACTTTTTTTACTGAACATTGTGTCTGTGCACGATGATTCATTGTATGAGAAATGCAAAATTAAAATTTTTAATTATTTATTTGCATTCGATTATTTACTTTCATCGATGAAATACAATTTTATTTGAAAGCTAAGGGGCCCCTTATAAAGATGGGGCCGAGGGCTGTAGCCCCCTTAGCCCCCCCCTTAACCCAGGACTTATATAATATAGGAATAAAGGGGATATCATTAGAATATCGCAAAAAATTTATAGATGAAGAAAATCTTGCAAATTTTAAAATCATCTTTATTTTTTGAATGATCTCAAGAATACAAAGTTTTACTGTGGATATCACGTTGCAGGACATCCTGCGTATATATACACATACATACATACATACATACATACATACATTCATATATATATATATATATATATATATATATATATATATATATATATATATAAAGGCCGGTATTCATTGTCCGATTTTATATTTAAAATTAAGTCCGAGCTTGAGATGCTACGAAGCTATTTGATCGGTTGAATAGAATCTTAAGTTAACCTTAAAGCAGACTTAAGACGATCTTAAATATAAGATTGAACTATAAATACCGGTCCATATAGACTATAAAATGAATAAAAGACTATGAGATTATATATAAAAAACACTTACTAATTAATTCTCTTTCATAATTTAGGAAATCTACATTTTCATCAAGAATTGAATTATCTGTAAAAAGTATTTTAAAAATATAAGATATATATAAAAAAAAATAAATATTTTATTTAGTCTTTAAGTCATCGATACTCAAGTTGGTATTCAGCATTGAATGTAAGATAAAATATAATTATATATATAACAAACATATAATTATATTTTACTTTACATTCAATGTTGAGTATCAATTTGAGTATCGATGACTTCCAGACAAAATGAAATGTGTTAGATGTTAAACGTGGTGTAATATTATTTCTTTACTTCCACTATATGCATAACAGATAATTGGAAATTATATCTTACCTTATCTTCAATATTGAGTGCCAATGTGAAATGTCGACTTTCCCGAACACAATGATGTGTTAGATGTTTAATGTTATGTAAAGTCTGTTTATTCCTCTGCTTCCACTGTATACATAACAGATACTCTGAAATATAAAATTTGATTAAATTGCAAGAAAAAGATGTGATAGAAAAATGTATGTGTATAGTGGAAGTAAAGAAATAATGTTATGCAACATTAAACATCTAACACATTTTATTTAGTCTTGAAGTCATCGATACTCAAATTGGTACTCAACATTGAATGTGAGGTAAAATATAATTATATATATAATAAATATATAATTATATTTTACTTTACATTCAATGTTGAGTATCGACTTGAGTATCGATGACTTCAAGACTAAATAAAATGTGTTAGATGTTTAACGGTGCGTAACATTATTTCTTTACGCCCACTATACACATACATTTTTTTATATTAAAGATCATATTAAAATCTTAATAAAGAAATAGTAAAATTATAATTAGCCATAAATTTTATAGGTACAAGGTACATAGAGGAAGTTATAACTTTGTTTTAATGGACTAAATTCACAATTAGCATAATTTTCGTAAAAATCAACGTAATAATTATTAAAAACAATTAAAGAAGTCTAATAATGCTATTCTGAATATTATATGAAATTATGTGCCTTAAGTTTAATTATATTTTTTATTTTATTTGGAATTTTGTCACCTTAACCTTATTACTATTTTTCGGAAGGCTGCAAATTTACAAGAACCAACAAATACAAGGAAAATATTATGAAAAGTACACGAATAAATATGTAAGCTAATTTATTTATAACTTTATAGAGTTGATTTATGAATTTAATAATGAAATAAATAAGGATTACCTTCGAGTATGTATGCACAGCCTTCGGAGATAGCGAAGCCAAGGCGGGAAGGACGAAAAAAGTTGAATATCACAGTCACGTAATATACGTTTAGAAAACATCGAACAAGTGAGTGCTCACACGATAATCACTGTCACTAGGTAAATTTTGGCTGTTTCAAAATTCACTGTCAATACTGCTAAAAATTTATAAATATATACGTAACGTATAAACTATCGATTGTGTAACTTTTTCCAAAGTGAAAAGGTAAAAAGTGAAAAATTTCTTCCAATCACACATTAATTTTATTTTAAAATCAATGCGTGATTGCCGAAAATTTTTTACTTTAAAAAAAGTTACACAATTGATACCCAACACTAACTTTAAATTTCAGAAAACACAGCCTTTATAACAGACTCTATATATGATCGAAGTATATCGAAGACGTTCAGAGAACATCCAAAGGATATTCTAGATATTCTCTGAACGTCTTTGGAACATGTATGCTGAGTTATATTGCGTATATATGAAAAAAAAATTATTTCATCTACGCATAACTACGATCCGTTATATTGCGTTTATTATTTCCTTATGTTATATAATATTTATATTCTGTTTGCTGAAAAAAAGGGTTTATAACTATTTTACACGAAATTATTTTTATCGATAAGAATTCTTTACATATATGCATAAAATAAACATTTTTAAAACGTCCAAATATAAATATACTTTGAACATCCAATAATGGATATTCTTAAAACGTTCGTATTAAGTCCATGGACGTTTGTACCAAATAAAAACCAAAACTGGACGTCCACTGGACATTGTGTGCTGTCTGGGTCCTATTCTCCTCACCCCTTTTCTCACTCTTTCCTCACAAATACCTGCCACGCTTTCACACACCTGTCACTCACACTCTCACCGGAACCGGAAGCCGATAAATTTTTATTTATTTGTCGCAATTTTTTGATATAATTTTTTTGGTAAATATTTAATAATTTTGTATAGTAAAAATATATTGTTTAAAATTAAAATGACAATTTTTAGAGCACTTTTACCTTTTTTAAAAAAAAGTATAAAAAAGACAAGTTTATACGCCCACGTAAAAAACTGTTATAAAAAAAACAGTTAAAAATTTGTTTTTAAATTATTGTAAAAAACTGCTTTAAAAATGACATTTTAATTTTATATAATATATTCTTACTGTACAAAATAATTAAATATTTACCAAAAAAATAATACTAAAAATTGCGACAAATGAATAAGTTTATCCTAATAAATAAGAGTTTATCCTATAAAATCTATTCTTTTATTAAATTAATTTTTTAATCGGAATATTTAAATAAAAAAATTTTAGAAGTTATAGAAATTAATCAACCAAACTAGCGAGTAAATAATTTATTCAGCTTCACGACGTTTCGACCATGTGATTGTGGTCCTTATCAAGTGAAACAAAAAAAATTCAATTAAAGTTAACACATTATTATTGTACGGTATGTACGTAAGTTGAATTATCGGGCGTGTGCCCGTCGTATGTTGTCGTGGAATAAGTGCTTCACGAATATACGACCGAGAATGTTTTTCTCTCACTTGCTTATATTTATTGAAAAACTCAGAAAGCAGTGACCGCACTCGAGATACAAAGTATAAATGCTTAATTGAAATACAGCGTATAATGGTATACAATAGCCGGCTATGTCGGCCGCACGTGTGTCTCTCGTTGTCTCTGAGACGATTCTGATTCGTATTAGCGGGGACCGCGTACGATGGGTCGCGATCGGCAACGGAAGCCCCCGAAGGCAACGGCGAAGGACCCGACATATATATATGCGGGTACCCGAATTCGAGCGGGTAGATTGACCGGGCGATACGCGTAAAATAGTTTATTGAATACCAAACAATTATATAAATTTTGTCAGTCACATTTCTTAAAACTATGTAAGTCAATCAATAAAGCAAAGCGAAACATTAAACATCATAACCCGTCGAAGGATCATCAGATTCTAATCTTCAGATTTCACTTGATAAGGACCGCAATCACATGGTCGAAACGTCGTGAAGCTGAATAAATCATTTACTCGCTAGTTTGGTCGATTAATTTTTACAACTCTTTTTTAAACACTAGTGACTGCTATTAATAATATTGGAAAAAATTTTAGTTAAAAAAAAATTGGCGCTGCTAAATTTCGAAATTAACTTTAGTATAATTTTACAAATTTATTGAAATTTCGACCTAACTGGCCAGTGCAATTTAATTAGAAACACTACGTTTCGACCCTTAGGTACGGGTCCTTTTCAAGTGTAACTGCACAATAAAATATACAATGATTAGGATATAAAACAATAAATTACAAAGTTGTTAACAAAGAAAATTAAAAATAATATACAATAATGTAATGTACCTATCTAGATGTTAATTCGACAGCAGTAAAATTACTAATGTTAACGGAGACAAATAAATCAATTTAAGTCAAACGTTTAAAAACACAATAATATCAAAGTTCGACAATACAACGACATAAATAAATAAATAAATAAATAGACAGTCACATACTGTGGATCAACTTATCATAAATAGGATTTAGATTTTCTGTGTCTCTTTGTAAATTGATGTTATTCTTATATTTTTTAATAAAAAACATCTCCGCTAATTCTCTCTTCTTTCTGTGTTTCTCGCAATGCAAAATCTTAGGTTTTGTCCATTTAAATTCATGGTCATATTTTGTTCGATGTTTGCTAATTACGTTATGATTACTATGGTGTTGTTTAATATTTTTAAAATGTTTGTTTACGCGTGTAGCTAATTGTCTTTTTGTTTGTCCTGTATATGTTGCGTTGCAATCGTTACATTCTATTAAATACACAACGTCAGTCTTTTTCATATGGTTGATCCTACCTTTTCCTCTCCAAATTAACCTATTTAATTTTTTCGGGATAGTATAAACAATTGATGCCACATTTTTTTAACACGTTCCTAAGATTTTCGCTCAAGCTTTTTACATACAGTATCGGTAACAATGATCCCGTATTAAACTTTTTACCTCCATTGTCATTAACCATCAAAAATTCTCTACGGTGTTTTAGAGCTTTAATTCTCTTCGCGATATGTAGTTCGATGAAAGGTTTCGGAAAGCAATTGTTGACCAAAATATCCGTAATAATTCTGATGTTATCAGTGTGAAAGCATTCGTTTGAAAGTAATAGAGCTCTGTCAACCAAACTTCTAATCGTGTTGATTTTGTACTAAAGGGGATGGTTAAATAGGAAATTAATATACCTGCCAGAAAAAGTGAGTTTTCTGTACCAATTGGTCAACAATGTCCCCTCCGCCCTTACAATAGTAACGTCCAGGAAATTCACAAAACCGTTGACTTCAGCCTCATGCGTGAACATTAGGCGTTTGTGGTAACTATTAAAAATCGTTAATATCTCATCGATTTTGGTTTTTGGTGCTATTGCAAAAATGTCGTCAACGTATCTGTAAAAGACCGGTATGCAGTTTAACTTGCTTAAACACTGTGTTTCAAGCTCGTCCATGACCAAGTCAGCCAATATTGGTGATAAGGGTGACCCCATCGGACAGCCAAAAATTTTTTCGTAGTATTTTCCACCAAATTCGAAGCTCGTTAGATTAAGGACAACCGAAAGTGCATGTAAAAACTGGGGCAACGTCAAATCGGTATTTTTCGTAATATACGTCCATCTCTTTTCCACCGCTGTTAAAGCTAAATCCTTAGGGATGTTCGTAAACAATGATGTAACATCCAAAGAAAATAAAAACTGATCGTCATTAATCTTCGTGTGTCTAATAGCTTCAACAAACGTCCAACTATTCCTTTACATACGATTTAGGCTTAGGAATCGAAATGGACAAAATTTCCCGTAGATATTGCGCTACATTATACGTGGGGCTACCTACAGAAGAGACAATAATGCGTAAAGGATAGCCCTTCTTGTGCACTTTTGGTAATCCGTAACACCTTGGAAGATTTCCACAAGTACTCTTTAGACGATTGTATGTCATCTCGTCAACAATACCCATGTCGTGCCATCCCTTAACCAATTCATTCACCTTAGTTTTCATACGATTGGCAGGGTCTTTTTGTAGTTTTTTGTAAGTCGTTGTGTCATTTAGTAATTCTGTCATTGTGTCGTTATACTTAATCCATAATGACGGTAACTTGTTCTTTGTCCGCTTTGGTGATAAGCAAGTCCTCATTTTCTTTTAAAAATTTTTTGCATTTTGAAAAGCTGCTCAAGAAAAATCTGTCAATACCGTTGATGTGCTTTTGTTTATTAAGGAATTTATGTACGGAGCTAGTCACCGAAGTACGCGCTGATTCCCTTAAATCTTCAGGTATCTTATGTATATTAGGATTCAACATTCTTCATTATATTGAGTGTCAAATCCAACCTGTCGCTCTGATCACATTGACTTATCGGAAGTCCAAAATTTTCACCCAAGCTTAAAAAATCAGAAACCGCTTTCCGGAATGTTCTTGCTACTGATATTCATTAGCCATTTCGACTTGTCTGATCTATTGAAAAAGTGTATGTTTAAATTTTGAGACCGTAATAAATACTCAAACTTTCGAATTAAACAATTTTTCTTTTTGAGTCTTAATTTTTCAAGCTTGTTGTTGTTCGATTTAAAGAAACTAACAAGGAGCCCTCTCGGTACCATGTTATTCAATTTATTCTCTATATCCCTAACCTTGGATTTCAGAGAGATCAAGATGAAATTAAGATCCCTAATTTCTAAATTCAAGATTCGTGACCGATTTCGTTTAGCGAAATTTACAAAAGAACGGTTGACTTTAGCGTTGAAAAAAGACACATTCGTATATGACCTGTATATATGTGTTGGAAGTACGTCGTATCTTCTGCATTTGAGTAAGAAAATCAATTGTTGGTTGCAAATGCCAATCCTTTCCTGTGTTTTAACCCACGTTCTCATCAAATATTCTAATTAAGTTTCTAATTAAATTGCACTGGCCAGTTAGGTCGAAATTTCAATAAATTTGTATGGTTTACTTTTCACTGGTGATTTCATTAATTTTATCGTAATTTAGTATAATTTTGTTTATAGCGCTGTTTAATTTAGCACCAAGTTTTTTTAAATAACATTTTTTTATATATAAAAATATATATTGAAAAATTTATTTAATAAAATAATAATAAAAAATTTTATGGGATTTTTTATTTATTTGTCGCAATCTTTTGATATCATTATTTGTTCACAACGCATCAGAAAATATTAGCCGTGGAATAAAATAAAATATTCTGTTCGAATAATATTTTATAAGATTCTAGAATAATCGATATTTACAGCAAATCGTTTTTGTATGTTTTTCGCGGAGAAACACAGCGACATAAATCAATCTGTCTCGAAAAAACATTCCTCAAAACATCAACAATTAACGGTATCACAACCGTTCCGCCGAATAATTATTTTCAGTGAGCATGCGCTGCTTACCACGGGCGCCTCTTTTCACCAATAATTATCGCGATCGCCCGCGCGCGCATGCTTTCTGCCAGCCGTCTTCCGTTAATTTTGACAGCGGCCAATAATGAGCTGTGCCCTCGAGTCACCTCGAGCACAATTGAAATTGCTCGCAATAATTGGCGCTTCCCGAAAAGGTGGGTTTTCTTCGGAAACCCATAAAAGAGAGCTCGCACCCGAAATTCGAGCCTTATCGCTTTTCCGCCGTGAACCGCATAACGCAACCGCAGATTTGTAAAACCGCTAAAATTCGTTGACAACCGCCGCTTATTCCGCACCTTGATTCTGATTCCGATTTTCTCTGTAAATTAAGTAAAATTGTAAAAGTTGTTGAAGTGTTCGTTCTTAATTGTTTTATAATAGTAAAGTCAGTTTAATACAAAAGGTGACTCATCCTTTGGTGCAGCGCGATCCTTTCTCTCGCAGCGCGTTCGTGAACATTATTGTTTATTAGAAATATTTAATCATTTTGTACAGTAAAAATATATTTTATAAAATTAAAATGACATTTTTTAGAGCAGTTTTTACAATAATTTAAAAACACTATATATATATATATATATAACACTTTTATGTGAGCGCGTAAACTTGTCGCCTTTTTTACCTTTTTTTTTAAAGGTAAATTTTTTATGAATATCATTCTTTTTTGTAGTATATATTTATTATTTACAAACACAATGATAACTTATTAAATATTACGAGGCCATGTGAAATAACATACGGTTTAAAACAGTGGATTGATTTAAATTATCAAATGATTAAAGCTAGATCAAAGTTGAATTTGTTAAAACATTGTAAAAATTTCGATAGCTTGCTATTCAGATTCAAAAAACAAATTTTAAATATCAAAATCAGAAATTTATATAGATTAATTAATTTCAAAATACGACAGTCTCCTTGCTTACAGTAAATACTATATATAAATAACGTAAAAAGAAACGTCATAATATGCATTTTTGAAAGCTGAAAGCTAGTTGAAGGCACACTAATACATAATAGTGCTAAGTTATCAAATTTTTATAATTTTTTTTTTTACGTTATTTCTTTTCTTATCGTTAACTTTTATTTACTTCCTTATTATATTAACAATTACTTATTTATAAAGGAATAACAGGATGATAGCGAAACAAAGAAAAATGTTAGATGAAAAAATAAAATATATCACATAAGTTGTATCACATTTTTTTAGTAACAAATAGTTATTATGTTTTGCAGTATATCAAAAAATCCTTCTACTTCTTTTATAAATATATGTTTATAATCAAATTATTTAAAACATAAAATGATATTTAGGCCAACTGAACAAGCAATAAAATCTAAGGTGTTATTTATTTATTATAAACTTATAAATATTAAAAAATCGCAAACGTTTCGACTATACTACAGTTTTCTTCAATACAATAATAATAACATGAATAATTATTACAATATAAAATCATAAAATTAATATGCAAAATAAAGAACAGTTAAAAATTATCATACAAAATCAACTAATTTCTAACAATGCTTAAGCTCGTATATAAACAACTACAATGATAAATTATTAAATAATATGAGGCCATGTGTAACGAGCAATTAAAAAATTATTATAATCTTGGAAAAACATTAATATAAAATAAACCAGTTACAAACGTTTCGACCTGTACTCAGTGTTCTTCAGTGCGCAATAATCATTATAATAATTAAATAAATATAAATAAAAATTCTAATAAAAAGTCGTAATATAATGTCAAAATAAATTAAATTAAATATTCATGTCAAAATTAAAAGACGAAATACGCTAACAATAAATTTAAATTATCAAATACAGTTCAACACGAACAGTCCCAATTGAATGCAAAAGTCAAATTTACAATAATTAATCCGGCTAATCCATATTATTTTAAAACTTATTATTAAAAACTCGGAGTGGCACTTAGACATTGCTCCAAACCAACCGCTCATCGTTAGTCGGCGAAAGGCTGTCAGTCCGGCAATGATCGTGTCCATCATCCCCAAGTTTTTTTAAATATTATAAGCTGAATTTAAAAATTTCAATATAAAATAAAAATTAGAAATTGACTTATGTATGTGTAAAATATTAAGAATTAAAAATTAGAATTTAGTTAGTTGTTGCTTACAGTTGTCTCCGAATAAAATAAGATGACCATGCCTTAATTGTTGTTGAACTTATTACTTGACTGATGTCGCGTCGTTTAAAAAGTTGAATATATATAGGTGTCAAGTCGCAAAAACATAAACATTTTAATAAGTCTAACTATTTCCTATTTCTTCTAGAATGTCAAAATAAGCGTTGTTGAGCAATTCAGTGTCTGTATTATTATTTATACCATGCTTTTGTTTTTTTATGTGTATCATCTCCGAAATAAGTCTTTTATAGTAGTTAGATTCAATATCAAGTATTTTGACGTTATCCCAATCAAAAGCATGTTTTTTATCAACAATATGTTTCGAGACCACCGAATGCTTAGAAGAATCAAATTTAATGTTATTTATATGCTCCTTTAGTCTAGTACGTAATTTTCTTTTAGTTTGCCCAACGTATGAAGCTTCACAGTTTTTACAATTGATTTTGTAGACGACATTATTATTGTTACTATGCACATTTTTGTCCTTATGGACTCTGATGAATTTGTTAAGGTTATTGAGACAACGGTACCCTACTCTAAAATCTGATTTTTTAATTGTCGATGCCATTGTTTCCGAGATGTTATTAATATAGGGAATAACAAAAAATTTTTTATTATTTTCCTCTATAATTTCTTTTGTTCTATTGTTGTTGAACTGCAAATTGTTTACTACTTTTATTCTCCTATTGATTTCTTTAAATATTAAATGAATAAGGTAACCGTTGTCCAACAATGTTTCAATACACAGTTCTAAATTTTTCTTGTGATATATGGGATGAGATAATAACAATGCTCTATCGATCAAATTATAAATATAAATTTTTCAACTTTTTAAACGACGCGACATCAGTCAAGTAATAAGTTCAACAACAATTAAGGCATGGTCATCTTATTTTTTTTTTGTTGACTCTGGGGAAACCTCATGGTACCGTCCGCCTCCGGGTAGAGGCGGGGGTTATGTGGGACTCCCTGCCCCGCCTGGCCGGTCCGCCGTAGCGGGCCGGAGAGTCGGGACCGGCGAGCCGGAGAGCCGGGACAGGACCTACCGCACTAAAACCCCAGAGGATGTCCTTCTCGGGCGTTATACAGAGGACGGCCAGGATGCTGGTATCCCATGCCGTCTGGCCGCCCCCCCGCCTTATCCCTCCTTGGGAGGATGCCGCTGAAGGCGACACCCTCCCCCCGTCATTGTACAGGTACCTCGCGGTTGCGGCGCAGGGCGACATCGACCCCACGCTGCGCCCTCTCAAAGAGAGCTCCCGCTCGAGCCATTGCCCCTCGCCCCCCCCCCAGTGTCGCAACCCCCGGACCACCAAGAGGGTGGTCCGGTTCGGCGGTTCACTGAGGGAGCCCTCATCAGAGAGTTCCTCTCAGAAGGAGAGAAACCCCCTTCCGTGGACGTCGTTGCCCTCCTACCGGTGCTCTAAGGCTTCCGGTGAGAGGGCCCCGCGCGTCACGTCTCCGTCTGTGAGAGGGGGCCAGGCACCCCTACGGAAGGACAAGTCCGCCCGCAGGGGATACGTGGCCCCCCCTCTTTAGGTCCCCCCAGCCGCGGCGTCCTTCCTTCCCCTAGAGGGGTTAGAGTCCGCACGCAGCCAGGGGGGGCCCATTCCTCTCTCGGAGAGTGTGGGGGGGGGGGAGAGCGCCTAGGCGCTCCCATGTCCCCCCCGACACCCTCACCCGGCGCTTGACGACGCCGGGGTTTTTTGGGTACCCCTCCCCCGATCCCCGCCGCCGTACGTAGCCGCGACCTTAGTCACGACCACCGGCAACGGGGAAGAGGGAGGGAGACCCCCACCTCTAGGCCCCGCAGGGGGTGTCATAAGACACCCCCGCTCCCTAAGCCTGTGCCGGCACCTGGCTGGCCGGAGGAAGTCCACGCAAAGTGGACACCTCGGGCCAGCCAGGCACCCTGCCGCCTTGTGGCCAGGGGAGCCGCAGTTATAACAGCGGCTACCCCTGTCCACCCGCGAGGTGCACCGGTGCCATGTGTGGCCGGCACACAGACACCGGTAGCACCTCGCTACCCCCAGACATGGTCATCTTATTTTATTCGGAGACAACTGTAAGCAACAACTAACTAAATTCTAATTTTAATTCTTAATATTTTACACATACATAAGTCAATTTTTATTTTTTATTTTATATTGAAATTTTTAAATTCAGCTTATAATATTTAAAAAAACTTGGGGATGATGGACACGATCATTGCCGAACTGACAGCCTTTCGCCGACTAACGATGAGCGGTTGGTTTGGGGCAATGTCTAAGTGCCACTCCGAGTTTTTAATAATAAGTTTTAAAATAATATGGATTAGCCGGATTAATTATTGTAAATTTGACTTTTGCATTTAATTGGGACTGTTCGTGTTGAACTGTATTTGATAATTTAAATTTATTGTTAGCGTATTTCGTCTTTTAATGTTGACATGAGTATTTAATTTAATTTATTTTGACATTATATTACGACTTTTTATTAGAATTTTTATTTATATTTATTTAATTATGTAGGAATCGAGAATTTATCGTCTTAAGTCCGTTTTTATTTCAAGTTGTTTTGACATATTGTTATTTCTCGTGTTGACGAATTGGTCGTGGCCGAAATTTATTGTGACTTGCGGGTCTATTGTCTCGAGCCCGTATTTGTCTTGAGACAGTTTTTGTACTCTTGTTTTGCCATGCGATGGATTAGATGTGCGAATTTGAACACTCGATGTGTCGCTTCCTGATTGGCTCACGCGGGGCTTGACAAAGATATAAAGCGTCTCTCCCGAGGTTCCGGGAGAAGAGCACCGAATTTCGCGAAGCCGTAGAGTACGTGGAACTGCGGATAAGTTATCTGAATATACCTATATTAAACCGTAATATTTCTCGTAATACTTTATTATTCTATCCGAAATAAGACACAATCCGTGATTCCTACAAAATTTTGGGGGCTTAGCCGGGATAGAACTGTGAGAGACAGTAACAAGCTGCAGTAATACCGAGTGCGATAGCGTTGCCTGAGAGTGCTGAGTGCATTGGAGCGAAGGACAAGGTTGACTTTGAGTGAGTCGACGAGACGTAATGAGTCCTACGAAGAGTTCCTCTGGTTTAACGGTCCTGGTGCTTAAGGAGAAGCTGAGGACCTTGGGGCTAAGTACGACCGGAGCAAAAAACGAATTAATTAGCCGATTATTGGAAGCGGATCCTGTGGGTGATTGGCTCGGCGAGCGAGAAAAACAATGTGCAGAATAATATGTTGCACAGCGAAGAACAAGATGCATCCGTGGCATCCGCAGCATCCGGTGTGAGCGAGACGGAGATGACCCGGCGGGAGCTGGACATGCTCAGGAGAGAGAGAGAACTCCTAGGCGAGAGCTCGCGTTGGCGCGGCGAGAGGCTGATCATCTTCGGGCAAGAGAGAGAGAGCGAGAGACCGAGCGTGGCCGAGAAGGTGAGAGATGGACGGAGACAATGGGAGCGACGGTGCGAGTCGGCATAACAGCGATTGCTGAATTGTTAGCACATTTTGACGGGGCCACCGACTCCTGGAGCGTCTGGGAGAAGCAGGTGCGTCTCCTCGCGACTACCTATGGGTTGCGAGATAATATGATTAAAATACTAATAGGCTCACGCCTCAAAGGGAAAGCGGCCGAATGGTTTCGTTCAAAACCGGAGCACATCGAGATATCGGCAGACGATCTTTTAGCGGAAATGAAGAACATGTTCGACCACCGCCTGAGTAAAGTAGCACGCAGAAAAGAATTTGAGGGACGAATCTGGAGGAAAGACGAGGCCTTCAGCGCGTACCTCCACGATAAAATAATTCTGGCGAATAAGGTGCCAGTCGAGGAAAGTGATCTCGTTGATTACGTCATCGACGGAAATAGCGGATATAAATTTGCAAAACCAAGCGCGGATCCAGGGATTTGAGACGACGGCATCCTTGTTGCGGGCATTTGAGAGGGTGACCTTTCGGCCGAAGGGTCAAAAAGATGGTACGGCAACCCCGATGGGACAACCTGGCGGTGACGCGAGATCTCAGGGAGGAGCGAGGCAGCGGAGAGGCGACGGCGAGGCGCAGAAACCACGACGATGTTATAATTGCGCGGACAAATCACATCAGTGCGAATTGCCCGACAAAAGAAAGTGGAGTGAAGTGTTTTCGAAGCGGCGAGCGCGGGCACGTAGCGGCGAAGTGCACTGGAAAAACGAGCACTAAAGATAGTTGTGCGGTGAGCGAGTTCCCGCGATAGAAAATATTATAAAGACGTGCGCATCGTTGATTGCGATATCCGAGCGATGATAGGATACCAGGTAGCGATATGTGCTTAATGCGTGCGGAGTTGCCATAGTCGATTGAACGTTCCGTTAAAAGAGAATAAAATCTATTTCCGCGGTATAGGATCGGACGGTAATGAGACGTTAGGCGAGTTCGAGGCCGACGTTCATATAGATGATAGCGTGTATTCAATGAAAATATGGGTAGTTTCCGATGAGCTCATGCGATATGATTTAATTATTGGAGCCGATTTTCTAAGAACTGTAGAGATTTTAATAAAGAATGAAATATTAGTTTTGAGGCCAAATTCGGATCAGGGATTGTCAAAGATACCTGAAGTGTTACAGATCGACTATGAGTATGAAGCGAATAAATTTGACATTGCGCACCGTGACGATAAAAATAGAGATACATTAAAAAATATGATACAAAATTATACGCCGAATAAAATACGCGATATAGATGTAAAAATGCGATTAATTCTTAAGGACGATGAACCTGTGTATCAGCGAGCGCGGAGATGTTCCGAACAGGAGAAGCCGATAATAAAACACAGATAGGCGAGTGGATGTGGTAAGGGTGTGATACGGCCGTCGGCGATAAAAACGGACGCGGTCACAAGATTTCCTGAGCCGAGGAACGTGAGGCAGGTTCAGAGTTTTCTAGGATTATCAGGGTTATTCCGTAGATTTATTAGCAGTTACGAACTCGAGGGAGCTCGCAGTCATTAAAGCGTTAAAAAAATTGCGCGTGTATCTAATAGGCATTCCTTTTAAAATATTGACAGATTGTAAAGCGTTCAGTCTTAGTATGAGCAAAAAAGATTTATGTGTGCGCGTGGCGAGGTGGGTTCTGCAATTGGAAGAATTTAATTATACGATTGAGCACCGCCCCGGGAAAGCGATGGCGCATGTTGACGCGCTAAGATCGAAATCCGTTGCCTGTGTGCATGTGGAATGAGTGCGAAGATAATATAATAACGCGAATTCGGAAAGCTCAATGCGAAGACCGTTCGTTTGCGAGAAATTATTGAGCTGGGGGAGGCGAAAAAGACTGATAACTTTGTAATGCGAGCAGGAATTTTATATAATTAACTAGCCGATGAAGAGCGAATGGGTATTCCCCGACCGATGCACACGCAAATTATCCGGTACGCTACACGAAAAAGGTCATATTCAGCGGGTAATACAACTGAGCGTATAGTCGCGAAAGATTATTGGATTCCGGACTTCTAAAAGCGAAAGTCGAAAAGTTGTTCGAAATTGCGTTGTTGTGCATCCTAGCCGAAAGAAGTATGGTAAGAGGAAGGATTGTTGCATCCCACGAGAAGGAGAGACTCCTTTGGACACGTTTCATCTTGATCACCCGGGGCCGCTCCCTTCGACGCGGAACCAATCGAAAATATACTGGCGGTAAAGACGCGTTTACAAAGTTTGTATGGTTTTTCCTGTTTAAACGGCGAACACAGCGGGGTGTTGGCGTGCTTAAACAAAACAGTGATGTTTGGAAAATCCGAGAAGACTTATTTCGGCCCGGGTCCCCCATTACCCCCAACGATTTTTTGGGAAATTTAAGGGGGGAAGGAAGCACATTCCTTCCACAAAAGGGGAAAGCCCAGGCCCGGGAAGTCGAAAAGGCAACCGGCGTTAATTCGCTGTTTTCAAAGCTGTCTGCCCCCCGACCAGAAAGGGCATAAATATTAGATACAGGCAGAAAAAAATTTTAATGCCACGAAATAAAAATTGGACGACGCCCTTGGTTACTGTTTGGGAAAAATTTTAAAAAGGCGACGTCTCCTCCCCGAATTGGTGGGGGGAAAAAAGCTAATTTCCCTATTTTGGAAAACCGTATGAAATAAGGATAAAACCAAAAAGGAAAAAATTTTCGACGACCCCGCAGAGAATCGCCGAGGATTTTAAAAGGAAAAGGGCCGGCTATGTTTATAGTGGGGGACCGGGGGGGGTATAAAAACGCAGGTAACCGGGTTTTAAATTTGGCAAAATATTTAACCCTACGGGTTAAAAGGAATTCAAAGACTGCTACATCGTGAGAAAAGGGGGGGTAATAAGGGGCCTTTGAGACCTCCACTGCATGAAAATGAAGCGTTGGTAAAGAAGAAATGAAAAACACCGATGACAGGTTTCCCAGGGAAATATCGAGGACAGATTTAACGCGGGGGGCCAAGTAGGAATCGAGAATTATCGTCTTAAGCCCTTTTTTTTTCAGTTTTTTTTTAATTTGTTTTTTTCGTGGGACGAATGGGTTTCGGGGTTTGGGGAAAATTTTTTGTGATTGCGGGTCAAATTGTCTCCCCCCCTTTTTGTCTTGAATTTTTTGTATTTTTTTTAAAAATGGTTTTTTGGATATCGGAATTTTTGAACATCGAGGGGTCGCCCCTTTTGGCTCACCCGGGGGTTGCAAAGATAAAAAGGCTTTTCCCGGGTTTCCCCGGGGAGAAGACCCCCGAATTTCGCGAAGCCGAGAGTACGGGGAAACTGGGGATTTTATCTGAATTTTACCTTATTAAACCATTCTCGAAATACTTTTTTTTCCCCCCGAAAAAAAACTTTTTTCGTATTCCTACAATTTTAATGTTTTTTGCCACTGAGAAACGGGAGTCGGGGTCGAAATTTTTTGTAAGGGTTTTATTTTTTTTTTAAAAAATTTTTTCCCAAAGGGGTTTAAAAAATTTTTTTTAATTTGCTGGGTTACCGGGCCTTATATTTTTTAAAAATTTATCTTAAAAAACATTTTAAAACTGCGAAAAAAAACGGAAAAATCTCTTTTTATAAAATTTTGGGCCCAAAAAAAATTGTGATTTTTAAAAAATGAATAGTATTAAAAAAAACGGACGGCAAAAATTTATGTTAACATTCTCTTTTTTTGAAAACAGTACAAGTTACAAAAAAAAAATTTTTAAATTGGGGAAAAAAAATTAGTCCTTTTTTGATTTCAATCATCCCCCAAAATTTTTTTTAAGCAAATTTTTTTTTTTTTTTTTGACATTTTTATAATTGTTATCCATCTGGAAAGTCGCCAAATTTTTGGAAACTTTTATATTTTTATAAAAAAAAAACATTGACGTGAAAAAAAATTTTTGCCCTTTTCTTTCCCTTTCCCCCAAAAAAGGGAAAATTGTTTTGTGAATTTGGGCCCGGGTTTTTAATCTTATTCCCCCATGATAAATTTTGATTTTTTTCGTAATTGTTTTCGGATTTTAAATTTTTTTGTTTTATAATTTTTTTTTTCACAACAAATTTTTATTTTGGCGACTCGAATCGTTTTAAATTTGGGCGAATGTTAAATTTTTTTTTTTTCCCCTTTTTTTAAAATTTTTTTCCTATTTTTTAATCACAATTTTTTTTCCCCTTTGTTTAAAAAGGGGGGTTTTTACGTTTTTTTTTGCGGTTTTTTAACTATTCTTTTTTTTTGCATTTTAAAAATTTTAAAGGATTTTTATTGTAATTTTTGCATTTTATTATTTTGTTTGAAAAAACTGTAGTATTTCGAAACGTTTGCGTTTTTTTTAATATTTAAAATTTATAAAAATAATAAAAACCCTTTAGATTTTTGCTCGTTCATTGGCCAAAATTCTTTTTTTTTAAATAATTTTTTTAAATTTTTTTAAAAGTTTTCCCCAATTTTTGATTTTTAGTTTTAATAAAAAACATTTGTAACTTCAAAGGGCTTTCCCCTACTATTTTTTTCCCCAAAAAACTTTTTTTAGGGGTTCCCCCCCCTACTACTTTCAACAATTAAAACTATAAATTAGTAATTAGGTATTAAAAAAAAAGAAAAAATTTGGCAAATTTTTTAAAAATATATGTTTAAAATTTAAAAAAAAAAAATCTACATTTTGCATTTATTTTTTTTTTTTCATTTAATACAAACCCAATATCAAAATTTAACTTTAACTTTTAAATTTGCTGAGAAGGCCCCCGGCTGAAAAATACCAGGATGGCGGGCCCCCGGCACGAATTAAAAAATTTCCACGAGCCGAAAAAATTTATTTACATAAAAACCCCTAAAAAATAAAAAAAAAAAGAAAAAACAGATAACGTTTTTTTTTCCGGGGGGGGTACACGCGTACAAAGGTAAATCCGATTTTCGTTGTAGAAGCGAAGAGAAAAAAGGGATTTTAAAAAAGGACCCCGCTTTTTTTCCGCCATAAATCTATCAACGATTCTATTTTCAAAGGAAAAAAAAACATCTGGCCTAGGCACCCCCTCACTTTTTAAAAATTTTTTCCCCCCCCTTGTCGCCCCCCTTGGGTATTTTCTCTTCGGTCGGAAAAAAAAAAGCGCGCTAATACTGTCAAAACAACAGAAAAAAGGGGGTGGTTCGGAACTTCCCCCGGTGTTTTTTGTTTACATTCGGCCCCATTTCGGGGTTTGCCCCCAAAATTAACTTTGACACTTTTTTTTCTTTTTAAAAAAGATTTTTAACTTTATTTTTTAAAACTTGAAAAAAACATTTTTTTCCATTTAAGTAAAAGCGAGCGAAAAAAAATGAAAAAAAAAACCTGTGAAAAATTTCCCTCCCCTATCGGATAAAAAAGCAAAAGGAATAAATTTTTGTAAAAATCGCGGGAAAAAAATCATGGTTTCCTTTTAAAAAAACTTTTCCAAAAAACCTCGATTAAAAAAAAAACCTAATACAATTTAAACCATAAACAGAAATTAGCAAAAAAGTTCTTCAAAAACCCGTCACAAATTTTTTTTTTTCCAAAATTATATTTTAAAAAAGTATACTTTAAAAAAAAAACTTATCCAAAAAAAATTTTTTTTTTTAAATTTTTAAAATTTAAATTTTTTTAAAAAAAAAGGTTTTTAAAAAAAAAATTATTTTTTAAAAATTTAAAAAACAAAAAAATTCTTTTTAAAAATTTTTTTTATAAATTTAAATTTTCTTTAAAAAATAATAAAAAAATTTTTTTTAAAAAATTTGTATAAAAAATAGTAGAATAAAAATCACGCTAAGTAAAAATTTGGGGGAAAATCTAATTTTAAAAAAAAAAAAAAAGAAAAAAAAAAAAATTTATTAAACCTAAAAAAAATTTTTAAAAGGGCCCGGGCCCCCTTTTTTTTAAAAAATCCCCAACTACACCCTTTTTCCCCAAAACCCTGAGCCACACCGATTTTTTTGCGACAAATTTTAAAAAAAAAAAAAATTTGAAAAATAAGGAAATTTTTATTCCCTGGGATCTCAAAAAATTTCCCCCTTTCCTTCTTTTTAACCCTTTCCCTGTAAAAAAATAGGGGGGAAAAAATTGGTCCGAAAGTCGGGGGGAAACGGGAAACGAATGAGACAAAAAAAAAACATTTGAAAAAAAAAAGGGGGGATTAAAAAAAAGTCGCGGGCGACGACAACAACGATACTTATATAAATTGAACCTTAAAATTTTTTTTATTCCCGGGGGGGGGTAATAGTTTTTCCCAAAAGTTTAAAGGCCCCCGGGTTTTGGGCCCCCCCGGGACCCTTTGGCGCGGGAAAAAAGGGGGGTTTGCGAAAACACCAAAATTTTGTTTTCTTGACGCCCCCCGCGAGTTCCCGGGCACCGGAAATTTAAAATCAACAGGGAATTCATAATCGTTAAAAAACCCGAAAATTTCCGACCCGGGAAAACTTTGTCGCTCCGAAACGTCATGGGGTTTTGAGGGGGGGTTGGACGGAAAAAGGGAACGGGGTTTGAGAGGGGGCATTTGAATCCCCAAAAATTTTTTAAAAAATTTAATTATTTTAACCTTGTGCGAAAAATAAAAAAGGAAAAAAAAAAAAATAAAGGGTTTGGGTTAATATTTTTAACAAAAAAAAAAATATTCTGGGGAAAAATATAATTAAAAATTTGCGCATTTTTCGTTCGTGGGGGGGGCAAGTACGGCTGACCCGGCGCGGGGTTAGTTCCCCGCCCCTTTTGACGCCCACCGGGGTTTCGGTTACCCCCAAAAACCCCGGGGGAAAATTTGCCCGTATACGTGGAAATAATTTTACGCACAATTAATATGTCCGTGCAAATAATTATTTTAACCGCGGCACTACAAAATCCCCCAAACTAGGGGTTCCGGTGATTTATTTTTGGAATCTATTCGCAAAAGTCCTTCGGCCCAAAAAAAAAAAAACAAATCCCAAAAAAAACAGGCTTTGGGAAAAGTAAATAAATTCCATGCGAGGGAAAAACGATTAATATTACCTTATTCTAAAAGAGGGGAAGGGCCCCAAAAATAGTAAAAAAATTTATTTCCAAAATTGGTACAAAAAATCCCACTGCTGCGACCCCGGGGAGAGAGCCTCTTTATTGTCGCGCGGGGGAAAACCGGTTTTGGTCGGGCGCCGGAAAAAATTTTTACCAAATAAATCTCTTTTTTCTCTAACCCCCTCGAAAACAAGAAAAATTTAATCGGCCGGCGGCCATCTAAAAACTACTAAAAATAGCAAATTTTTCATTCGGGGGCCGTTTTTAACCGGGATGGGCCCGTGGTCGCGCTGTTTTGGCCCCCCGGGTGGGGCCCCCTTCTTTCCCGTTCCCCCCCAAACGGAAACCCAAGAATCACGCCGTTAAATTGGGTTTTTTTTTAACCCCGGGGCGCTCCTTTCCCGCCAGGGCCCGGGGTCCCGGGGGGCCCCGCGAATCCTCGATAATTTTTCCCCCCTGTCTTCGCCCAATTCCCCATGTTTTTTCATACTTCTCATGGGGAAAAACCCTACGGGGGGCACCTCTCTGGTTTTTCCCCAAAAAACCCCAGACGATTATTATCTCACGATTTTTATAGCAGGTGGTTTTGGGCCGAGCATACCCCCCGCTTCTGCCGGGGGCTCTCCGCGCTTGCAAAAGAGGGGCTCCCCTGTTTCGCCGGGTCTTGCGGAAAGGGGGGGTTTTAAAAGGGGTTCCAGGTTCTTAAATGGGAGAAAACAAAAAAGGGTGGTTTTCACTCTGCCCCATTTTTGTCTCATTTTTTTAAAAAATATAAAAAAAAATGATACAAAAGATATGTTTTTTTCTGGGGGGTTTTTTATAATGCATAAACTGTATTTTTTAAAAATTTTTTAAAACAATATATTTTTCCCTTTTTATTCCAAAAAATTATTTTTTTCTATTTAAAATCAATTTTCAAAAAAATTTTAAAAGTTTGAAAAAATTGTTGATGAAGACTGGTAAAAAAACCCCCCATAAGTTTAAGGGAAAAATTTTTTGGGCAAATTTTTTTTATTGCGATTTATTTTTTTCCCGTTTTTTTGGGGGAAAAATTTTTAAAAATTTTTTTACCCTTTTAAAATTTTTGGGTTTTTATCTGGTGTACGTTTTTTTATTTTTTAACCTTTTTCCCCAAAAATTTTTTAAACTAAAAACCCCCTTAAAGAAATAATAAAAAAAATTTTTAAAAAAAAAAGTTTTTTTTTAAATTTTAAAAAACTTTAAAAATTTCCCCTTAAATTAAAATTAATTTGGGGTTTTAAAAAATTTAAATAAATTTCTCAAAAAAAAAAGTGATCAAAATTTTTTAATTTCCCAAAATTTAAAGTTATTTTTTTTTGGTATCATTCAAAAAAAGTCCCTTTTCCCCAAAACCATCGATAAAATTTTAATTTCAATCAAAACTATGCCCAACTTCCCCACTTTCGTGTTTTTATGTTTAAATGATTATTTTTAAATTTTACGCTTCGCTGTTGGTAAAAATTTTTAAATATAGGAAAAATGCTGGCGTTATAGATTATGGTTCTCGGTCTTATGGCCCAAAGGGCCGTAAAAATTTTTCCCTTTTGTTTTTTCCCAATTTTTCCCGTATCAAAAATTTTAATTTTAAATTTTTTTTTTTTAAATTTTAAAATATAGAAAGGGGGCTCACCTTTTTTAGGGCCCTTTTGTTAAAAATTTTCCCTTTTTTTCCCCTTTTAAAAAACGCAATAAAAAAACTATAAGGGTTTTGGGAAAAAACAAAATTGGGGCCCCGGGGAAATTTGGGCAAAAAAAACTCAAAAAAATTATCTGTAAAAAAAAAAAAAGGGGGCCTATTTGGTTTCCCGAGTAAAATTTTTACGCATGAAAACCCATGTAAATCCTATAAAAATTAATATTGCAAACCCTGTAAATCCTAAAAATTAATTTTTGAAAACCCATGAAAAATCCTATAAAATTTTAAAACCTTTGGGGCAAACCCTGTGGGAATCGTACTACAAAAGAATAATATTAAAAAAAAAAAAAATTGGCGCCAAGTATAAATAGACACTTGTCCCAAAGGGAAAACCCCCAATTGAAAATCTTTTGGGGGAAAAACGCGGTGTGTCCCCGCCTTTTTTCCAACCCAAAAGACCAAAAAAAGACACAAAAAATTTCTCCTTACCCTGCACCATCAAAGTCCTTTTTTTTGGGGGTGAAAAATTAAAAAATAAAAAAAATTTTTTAAATTTGAAATTAATATACCTGAAAGGCGGCATCGCCACAGTATTTGAGAAAAAAAAAAATAAAACGGTCCCCCCCGTTCTGGGATACAAGCGGTAAAAAGTGACGCTTTTTTTTAAAAAAAGAAAAGTTTTTTTTTCCTTTTTCTTTTTCCTTTCCCCTGACTCCCAGTTTTAAAAAATAAAACTCTTTTAAAAACCTTTTTCCCCACACCCCCCAAATTCCACCCCCCCCCCCCCCCCCGCCCCGGGCCCCCCCCCCCACCCCCACCCCCACCCCTTTTGCCCTTGCCTCTCTCACCCCCCGCCCTTTCCCCCCCACCCCCCCCCACCCCCCCCCCCCCCTTTTTCCCCCCCGCCCCACCCCCGCCCCCCAAAACCCCCCCCCCCCACCACCGCCCCCCCCCCGGGCCCCTTTCCCCCCCACCCCAACTTTACCCCCCCGCCCCAAATCCCCCCCCCCCTCGCCCCGCCCCCCCCCCCACCCCCCCCCCTTTTTCCCCCCCCCCTTTTTCCCCCTTTTTTTCAACCCCCGCCCCTTTTCACCCCTTTCGCCCTTTTTTACCCTCTTTTCCTTTCCCCTTTCACCCCTTTCTTTTTAAACCCTTTTTATCCCTCCCCCTTTTCACCCTGTTGTCTTTTTTATCTCTTTCATTCCCTCCCCCCTTTTTTCCTCTTTTCGCCCCTTTTTAAACCCCCTTTTTTTTTTCCCTTTTCCCCTCTTTCGCCCCCTCTCTCCCCCCTCTTTCGTTTCCTCTTTCACCCTTTTTCCTTCTCCCTCCCCCCCCACCCCTTTCCCCCCCAAAACCCCTTTCGTCCCCGCTCCGCCCCCACCCAACCCCCCTTTTCCCCCCCCTTTTTCGCCCCACCCGTCCCCCCCCTCTTCGCCACCCCCCCACCCAAAAAAAAAAAAAATAAAAGGCAACCCGTTTAAAAAAAAAGGTCCTAAAAAAATTTAAAAACCTTTAAAAAAAAAAAGACCCAAAAAAAAATTAACCCCAAAAAAATAATGTTAAGGGAAAAGGGGCCAGTTCAAAGGAACATACGAAAGGGAAAATTATTAAAATTTGGGGAAAAAATTACAAAAAAGAAAAATTTTTTTAAAAGGGGGAAGTTTTTCGAACAACAACCTTAGTAAACGATTCCCCAAATTTTATTCTGAAAAAAAGTGCCCATTGGGTTTTTTTTAGTGCACAAAAAAAATAGCGTTTTTAGAGTTTGGTTTTTTAAATTTTATACTAGCCCGTACAAAAAAAAAAATTGCTCTTGTGGTTTAAACCAAACATACTTTGTCCCTTTCCCAAGCGTACTTTTTTTTAAAAAAAGTTTTCGAGAAAAAGGAAAAATTTTTTAGCAAAAACCCCCAAAAGAACAATCCCTCCTCCGGGTAAAAATGTTTTGCCGTTAATAGATAACAAAAGGGAAAAAAAAAAAAATGTGGCCCGTGATAAACCCAAAGCCAAAAATGATCTCCTAAAAATTTTTTAAAATTTTTGGAACGGGGTTTTAAAAAAGGGACTTTAAAAAAAATAAGAATGTTAAATTCTAGCGAGAAAAAAAATTTTTCCGTTTCACGTACGAAGCAGTTAGGACATCCCCCCGGGAAAGCTATCCCCAAAAACCCCAATTTTTGGGAAATTTTCCCTTGCAACGAAAAACCTTTTTACCCCCCTCATTTTTTCCCTTTTGTGAGGATTTCGAAAAAAGTTTTACAAATTTATCGAAAATTTTTAAAAAAGTTTTTTCAACTTTTTTCATTTTTGAGATTCATAAAAAGGGAAAAAATTTAAATTAAATTTTAATGATTTTAAGAATAAAGCAAGTTTTTATCCAAAAAAGTAACTGATGTTTGTTTGGACGGGAAAAAAAATTTTTTCGAAAAATTTTCGGGAAACCCTTTTAAATCAGAAAAAAACGATTGTTGGTTTAAAAACCCCGTATCCCTTGCCCCTTTTGCAAAAAAATTTATGTTTTGGGGAAAAGGTTTTCCAAAATTTGAGCAGTTTAAGAAAAACAATAGACGGCCCCTTTTTTGGGAAAAATCTGATAGCAACGAAAAAGAACACAGAAAAATACAAAAATTTTTTTGTAAGCTTTTTTTGGGGAAATTTCAAAAAGGGGCCGTGTTCCCTTTTTTCTTGCATTTTGAAAATCTTTTGGGGAAAACCATTACCAGATTTTTTGTAGATTTTCGTGATTACAAAAAAAAATTTAACAAAAAATGGCAGTTTTAAAATGTGAAATTTTATGGGCCCCCTTTTTTGAACCAAAAAAAGCATAGACAAAGATCCGCAAGTAAAGGTTGAAAATTCATTTGCCTCTCCCCTTTAAAAAAAAAGGGGAAAAAGGGATTCCCCCGAAAATCCTAAAAATTTTTAATCCGGTTGCACATTCTCTTTTGGGTAACCCAAGAAATCAAAAATGGTTTGGGGGAAAAATTTTGGGAGATTTTAAATGAAATTTTTGCGGAAAAACAGAAACGATTGTCGTGACAAACGACAAGAAAATAAATGAGGGGTTGAAAATACCACCTTGAATTTGTAAATGTCAGAAAAAACAAAATAATAAAATCAACGTTTTAAAACGTGGGCTTTCCCACCAAATCACTAAATTGGGATTTTAACGATATATAAATTACCCCAATACAGCGAAAAAAATCGATAACGAACTGCATTGAAGTTTAAAAAATGAGAAATTGAAGTTTTCCAAATGGATAATCTTAAAATATCTGGATGTCATGTTTCCCCCCCTGTTTAATCCTATGGTTAAGGAAAAAGAGAAAAAAAAACTTTTGCATTGGAATATTTATTTATTAAACCCCCATTGATTCGAAACTGTGTTCAGGTTAAATTTTTCGTATCTTTTTTCCTTCTCAATGACAACACCACGGGTTGAAAAGGTATCTATTATACGATGAGGTTACAAACCCCCGAGAGGAACACTGCTGGTAATACTTAAAATTGAAAGGTTCGAATTAAACGAATTTAATACTTTTTGCAAAATTGAGAAATACGGATCAATTTTGGCGACAACCGTCCAATAATGTAAAATGCATGACTTTGCATTACGGTCCAGCGACGTGGTTTTTGACTTTGAGTCCTAGTGAATGGAAATGGTCCGATTTGGGTGAATATTTACGAGATATGAATCCCGATAAAGAAAAGTTAGGCATCAGCGAACTAGTCGCATACGACCCTGTAAGTACTTCTAGATTCATGTGCATAAAATTCAAAGCCATGATTGATTTTATTTGTTCGTCCGATAATCCAATAGGAAAAGTTATTCATTACTTCTGGCAATTGAAATATCAAAGTAGAGGTATTCAGCACATGCATTGTATGATTTGAATAAAAGATGCTCCAGTAATAGGAAAATCGCCGGATGAAGAAGTTGCTACGTTTATTCGAAAATACGTAACGTGTGAAATTCCAGATGAAAATGTTTCGCCAACGTTGTACGATACGGTAATAAGTGATCAGAATCATAAACATAACTCGTATTGCATGCGTACGAAAAAAACGGAAACTAATATATACAAAAAGTGTCGGTTCGATTTTCCTCAATCGATTACTGAGAATTTCGTTTTAAGAGACGTTATCACTTCGATAGTCGCTAGAAAAAATTTACGCAGTAAGAGCAGATTGTACGATCTTCCTCGCAAGGAGTCGGAAAGGTTTATAAACGATTATAATCCGGCTATCAAATTAGCCTGGGAGGGAAATATGGACATACAATTTATTCAAGAAAAATCAGAGTTTTTAAACTTATATTTAACAAAATACATGACAAAGTCGGAAAAATGCAATACAGACTTTGAAGTGATAGATTCGAATAAGTCCTTGGCATCGAAACTGTGGAATTTTGCAATGCGTTCATTAATAACAGAGAATACGGTGCTTTAGAAGCTGCGGATACACTATTAGGGAATCCCTTGTACGGTACGGATAATGATACCCATGGTCAAATGGATCGATGTTAATGAGGTGAGAAATAGAAAAGTTAAAACATTTAATGAAATTAAAGCTCTCGATGAAAATTCTACGAATATTTACTGTTCGTCACTCATCGATGATTACTATCCAAATAGACCTCAGAATTAGAATCATTGAATTTGTACGATTTTGCCAGATTCTGGGAAATTACGAAACAGATGCCAAATAATGACGAAGTCAAGTGTTACAAACTGGCATCGGGTTTATTTTTAAAAAAAACGAAAAAAGGGTTATTTAATTAACCATTATCGATTTAATATAAAAACTGAGAACGAAAAATACTTTTACTCGCTGCTTCTTCTGTTCAAACCATGGAGAGATTTGAGTGAACTCAAAGGTACATTCGAGACTTACACGGATGCCTTTAAGAATTCAGAGTCTGTTTTAACGAAGGCAATGAAATATCACGAAAGGCTCGAAGAAATACAGAAAGCTTTTGAGAACGTTGCTGAATTAATCGAGAAGCGCAAAAATGATCTGAAAACAGCAGACAGAGACAAATCCGATGACGATGCCCTGGATTGTAATCCGATAGAAGCTGACGACGCGATGAAAGATCTGGAAGATTTTGGTAAGATTGACGACCCGATTGATTTATCGCTAATAATGTCGCAATTGAACGAAGACCAGAAAAGAGTCTTTGATGGAGTATGCCAAGTTTTACAAGATAAGAATCAGATTCTGCGACTGTACGTAAATGGCGAGGGTGGTACAGGGAAAAGTTTTCTAATTGAAACGATTAAACATTGGATCAGAATAAATTTGGAAAAAACGACTGCCATATCTGCTCCCACGGGTATCGCAGCATTCAATATCGATGGCTTGACAATCCATAGAATGTTTCAACTACCCGTTAGTCATGAATCTACACCAAAATATACGCAATTATCAGACATGGTCTTGAAAACTTTGAGAGACAAATTAAAGAATGTCGAATTATTTATAATCGATGAAGTATCCATGATTTCAAATGTGACATTTATGTTTATCAATCTACGATTATGTAAAATCTTTGATACGACAGATACAGATGATGGTTTCTTTAGCTGAAAACACATTCTCCTGTTTGGGGACTTGTTGCAGCTTCCTCCTGTAAAAGGACAATTTTCGTTTGTTAAAATGTCTCGATCAGAGATTCAGAAGTATCTAGGTACCATGGGTGGATGTGATTTGTGGAGATTGTTCGAGTACGACGAACTTTTGATTAATATGCGACAAAGATGCGACAATACATATCGTGATATACTTTCTAGAATACGAATAGGTTTAGTAACGGATTCTGACATCAATGTTCTTTAGTCTAGAAAAATCAATTTTAAAGAAAATAGTTGCAACGAAAGATTGAATGAACTTTGCACTTATATGAATTAATTACCGATTGATACAATTTGTTTATTGCCCACGTGTTATTTGTGCAAGGTTTTGAACACAGCAATGCTCGATAAATCGACAGCGATGAAATTCTACTGATAGCAGAAGATGATGTCGACTGTGCTCCAGCAATGAAAAAAAAGGTGCATAAAATTTTGGAAGACAAAGATGATAAAGTGTCTGAAACAGCTGGCATTGAAAGAGTAATAGCAATTAAAATTGGCGCTAAAGTGATGATTCAACGAAACATTGACGTAACTTTGGGACTTGTCAATGGAACGATAGGCAATGTAGTTGCAGTTAATCGCTCTGCTGACGGCAATCGTATTGATTCCATCAAAATAGTTATTTCGGATAACAAAGAAATCGCAATAACAAAAGTAGATATTAAATTTGAAGTATTCCACAAATTAGTGGTACATCGAAAACAATTTCATTGTCTCTCAGTTATGGAATAACTATACACAAAAGTCAAGGAATTACATGTAACAATGCAATGATGGATTTAGGAACGACTGTATTCAGTGATGGTCACGCCTATGTAGGTTTGTCACGAGTAAGTAAATTGGAAGGTCTACATTTGATAAATTTCAATCCAGCATCAGTTAAAGCAAACTCGAGAGCCATTGTAGAATATAATCGACTGAGATCTATATTCAAATCTGAACTGCCACAAATCAATCCGTCCGAGAAAAAGGTTGTGAAAATGTACGATCGTCGATGGGCTATCCCTAATATCATTGATGATGTGCAGAATTATGATTGTGAGGAACCAGAAAGTATAGTTACGTGGAAAATATATGGTCTTTGCAATAACGATGCCGTTTCGTGTTACGCTAATGTAATATTACAATGTGCGTTTCATTGCGTACGTATTAGGCAACAAATACTGAAAAATAAAGCATTGAATGCATTGACTGATGCCATCTGCGCGTATGGTGAACGTAAATATTGCAACATTCAAGCGGTTAGAAGATCTGTCGGAAAACGCTTCGAAGAACGAACACAAGTTGTTTCGGAATTTTTTACGGCTCTAATGTCGACGTATTCCGACATCAATGATGAATTCGAATTACGAGCAATTATTTTTCATTGTACGGGCTAGTATGAATTTCAAATCAAATATCTATAAACGACTATTATAATTTGTGCACTAATTGTAAGAATAACATATCGCACTTATTTTCTAGAATCAAATTGTAATCAGTTTTACTTATATGTATGTATGTTCAATGTAAACTTGCACCTTGAATAAAATATCACAGTTACTTTTCATGGTAATATATTATTACTAAATTTAGATAATATACACTTTACGTATGTTCACACTTTGAACTGGCACCTTGAATAACATATCAGTTACTTTTCATGGTAATATATTATTACTAAATTTAGATAATATACACTTTACGTATGTTCACTTTGAACTGGCACCTTGAATAACATTATCAGTTACTTTTTGTGATAATTTATTATTAGATCGTTTAAATTTTTAAAGGTTTAAATTTTTGAGTACCTTCTTTTGAACATGGCCTGACCTTTTCATTTTTATGATTTTTTTAGGATAGTCGTATGATGAACTAGTAAAAATAAAAAATTTTAGTTAAAAAACTTGGGACGCTATTGTAAGAATAAAGTGATAAAGGATGACTAAAAGGAGCAAGAAAGATCAGATTTTAATGAGTCCAATAATATATTTCGTAGTTCAATATTCTTAGTCAATCTTACTTCGGCGATGGCTCGAGGAAGACTCCCCATTTTCGTTGTCCGTACTTAGAACTTTTTCCCCTACTTTCTCGCAGGCTCTCGTTTTCCTACGTCTCGCGTAAACACGTATTGTTCGCTTATTATTCTCTTCGACTTTCACATTTCTTTCTCGCTCGATCATCGCTCTCGTTATTATTTCCACTACACATTCAATTCTGTGCAGAAACCTTCGATTAATTTTTTTTCTCACAGAACGGAAAACATTTATTAGATTACTGGTTCGACTGTTTGTACGAATTAGGAAGGATGTGATCTGGATAAATTACTCGTGGTTTGTTAAATGAGTGACTTTATTCAAAATAATTAAAGTGAAAGTAAACTTGATTCGCTATCTAGGCTTTGCTCGCGAAAAACTCCACCGAGCTCTTGAGATGATCGTTCTCCACCGAGCTCTTCGGGCCGACCTCTCTTCAAAATACGCAGGATCGACGGCAACGACAGCCGATCGATCCTTCGCTTGGACGCGTGGCACGCGCGTGCCGAAACGTGATTTGCTAGCGAGGCTCGAAGGCTCGAGACAAAGGCGCGTTTTTGTCAACTTCTCGCGCTCGGAATTGAAAATACGCGGAATAACAACTCGGCGGCGAATATATTCGTGACCTTGCTTTAGCATTCTCGCAAGGCTTTTATAATTTTAAACATATCGCCCGCCTTACATGCGAACAAATGCGAAAATATTTTAACCGCTCTACAAGTAAAGTACAAATACAATCGGTGTTGATATAGGAACAATAATGCGAGAGCTAAGAGAGCGAACATTTATACAAAATAAACTCAAAATATTTCTAAATTATAAGGACGACTTACGGAACAATATAAATATAAGCACTGAATACATCACAAGTCACAAAGTCCTTTATATGACAATGTTTTTCTTAATTATCGCACTGAACTGACAGTTTACACAGTAGCGTGATTGGTCGTTTCAATATTGAACAACGCGGTTCTCACGGTAACTACTCGAACGAGTCTGTCGGATTCGGGATGGACCCGAGTGACTCGCGCGAGTTCCCATTTGCTCGGAGGGAGCAAAGGATTTTTTAACAACGTGAGCTCGCCAACACGAAAACAAGGCGATCTTTCTAACCACTTATATCGCTGTTGCAGCAAATGTAAGTAGTCTTGCGACCAAGCACGCCAGAGTTGTTCCACCATCGAATGAACGAACTGCCATCTCGAAAGTCGATTCGTATCTATCGCGAGTACTGATTCCTCCGGTATCGCAACGATCGGTCGGCCTATTAAAAAATGACCCGGAGTGAACGCGGACAGATCGCTCGGGTTCAAACATGCCTCTATCTGGCATAGGAGCGTAGCAAATTCAGCCTGCGACAGGGTACGCGAACCGGCTATCCGCTTTAGATGCGATTTGAGATTTTTCACGCCCGCCTCCCAAAGTCCTCCGAAATGAGGAGCTGCGGACGGGATAAAATGCCACTCAATTTTATCGTTAGCAAGAACGTCGTGTAGAGACGAATCTTTCATGAGCGCCTCAAATTCGCTGTTTAATTCCTTTTTAGCGCCGTAAAAGTTAGTTCCGTTAGAGTATAACTTACACGGTAAGCCTCGTCGGCTCGTGAATCGCCGAAAGGACACAAGAAATCCAGCACTGAAGCAATCCTCCACTAGCTCCACGTGGATCGCCTTGATAACGAGACAAACGAATAGAGCCACGTAACCTTTTCGTGTCCTTTGTCCTCTTCCAACGAAAGGCGTAATAAAAAAAGGACCAGCGTAGTCCACACCCGTATGCGTAAACGGTGACGACGGTTGCACGCGAGGAGAAGGCAAATCCCCCATCAGCTGACTCGATACTCTAGCTGAATAACGTATACACGAGACGCAATGCATTATATGATTTTTCACTAAATTTCGACCTCCTAGCAACCAATATCTTTGTCGGAATGTACGCAACACTAATTGAACTCCACCGTGGAGAGTGTGTTTGTGAGCCTGAGCGATTAAAAGGTACGAGACTTGTCCTCGCGGTACTAAAATAGGATGTTGCTCTTCGTAAGTGAGAGCAGCATTTTTCAACCGCCCGCCAAAGCGAAGTACTGCATCTTCGCCAACAAATGGAGTTAAAGTTCTAAGTGAACTTTTCTTCGAAACTGCGTTGCCTTTCTTTAGTGCTTTGATTTCGGATTCAAAAGCCTTCTTTTGTACGTACGACAGCCAAAATAATTCCGCTTTATTAAGCTCGTTGACACTCAGCGACGAGGTTGATTTGAAATTAACTTTCCTTTTCTTATCAATTAACGCGAGAAATCTACACACGTAAGCAGTTACTCTTATCAGCTTTGTCCAACTCGAGAATTTATAGAGCAAATCCCACTCGTCTGACCCTTCAACGTGAAGGACGGTGAGTTTTCGTTGCTCGCTAGATATCCTTTGTACTGCATTCATGGAGAGTGGAGCAGTAACGTCATGGATCGGCCAGGACGTGGAAGGCTCTTGAAGCCAGGGTAGTTCGGTCCACCACAGAGGATGTGATATTAATTCGGACGCGGACAAGCCTCGAGACGCACAATCCGCGGGATTGTCTCTCGACGGCACGTGATACCATCTTGCAGAAGGCAAATTATTTTGTACCTCCGATACCCTATTGGCCACGTACGTGGTCCACTTAGAGGGATGCTGGCGTAGCCATGCCAGCGCGATTGTTGAATCCGTCCAGCAATAGATTGGAGTTTTTATTAAATTTAACGAATTAATCGTTTACTTTATTAGGCGACTTAACAGCACGGCGGCGGTTAACTCGAGTCGCGGAATGATCACGATTTTTACTGGGGCGACCTTTGTTTTTGCAACGATCAAACTAATTGTAAAATCCGACAATGAATGAAAGACGCGAATATATACTACCGCGGCATACGCTCGATTTGACGCGTCGGTAAATTCGTGGATTTCAATCGCTATATTGTCTGGATTTTGACCCGTCCATCGCGTAATTCTAATTTTTTCTAATTTATTAAAATCTGAGACAAAGTCATGCCATCGTTGTTCTAACTCGTCGGGGATGCGCGTATCCCAATTGCATCGCGAAAGCCACAGCTCTTGCAAAAGAATCTTCGCGGTAATTACGACGGGAGCGGCCCAACCGAGTGGGTCATACAATTTCGCTACGAACAAAAGAATAGTACGTTTCGTTGGAGCAACGGATTTGATTGAATTGGCAATGAGGCAAAAGGAGTTCTCGAAAGGAATCCACGAAAGTCCGAGCACTTTAAGAGACTCATCCGGCAATATGAGATGGTCGTTAACTTCCGGTTGATCGTGCGAAAGATCACGGAGAAGCTCATTCGTATTCAATGCCCATTTTCGGAGTTGAAAATCTCCTCTTCTCATTAGTTCAATTAATTGAATTGGCGTATCGTTTAGTGAATTCATATCGTCGGCGCCAAACAAAGTGTCGTCTACATAGATCGATTCATTTAGAATCGGAACCGCGGCGGGGTAATTGAAACTCTCATCAAGAGCGAGTTGTTTGAGAACGCGCATCGCGAGATACGGAGCCGGAGCAAGACCGTATGTAACCGTTAAAAGTCGAAAGTGTTCGACCGGTGCGTCATCCGTTAGACGCCAAAGAATTCTCTGAAAGTCTACATCTTCAGAGTGTACGCAAATTTGTCGGAACATCTTGGCGATGTCCGCCGTATAGACGTGGCGCCATTTACGCCAACGTGAAAGAACAGCAGGAAGGTCCTGCTGTAATTTAGGCCCAATTAATAGATGGTCATTCAACGTCGTGTCGTTCCGCGTTTTGCACAAAGCGTTGAAAACTACGCGCAACTTCGTAGTACAACTGATTTCCCGCAGCACTGGATGGTGTGGGATGTAAACCGGCAAAAATTTTGTTTTTTCCGACTCGTTCACTTGAGTCATGTGTCCGAGAGATTCGTACTCCGCAAGAAATTCATTATACTGCGAGTGAATTTCGGACCAATTACGTAATTTTCCTTCCATGCGGTTATACAAGGAACACGCGATGGATAACGATTCCCCGATGTCGATCGATGGATCGCGCTTGAACGGCAGTCGAACTATATACCTTCCGTCGGAAAAACGACTATGTGTCTTGACGAAATGCCGTTCACACCTCTCCTCCTCTTCCGTGAGAGGAGAATTCGATGAAACTTCCTCGTCTTCCCAAAACTTTTGGAGAAGCGAGTTAATGTCCTCGGCGAGAACGCTATTTAACACGGCTGCTTCCTTTGAAGCTTGTCTGTTTTTTCCAGTAGGGCCGGAAATTATCCATCCGAGCGCGGTTAATTAAGCGGTAGGAGTTCCAAGAGGTTCCTGCCACAAATCGCGCATCAAAAGTGATCCGTAAACGTCCGCCCCAATCAGCATATGAATCTGATGCTTGCTTGACGGATTCGGATCCGCGAGGGAGAGGCCTTGCAAATGAGGCCACAGGTCAACAGGCTTAGTTCGCGACGCGGCGTACGACGTGATTCGTTGAAACACGTACGCGGTAATCGGAAACGCGGGATTCGATTTCTTGCACGGTGTCAATCGCAAGGACACTCGTGATTTCGCAGCACCGGTATATTTCTCACCAAATCCTTTAATTTGCAAATCGGCCGCTGCCTTCCGATTCGTATCGTTTGGCACAATGCTTCCGAAATAAAACTAAAATTGGATCCTTGATCCAACAACGCGAACCTTAAATGATCTACTTTCCGCGGTATGCACGTCAACTCACGCGGTCGCGAGAAGAACGGTCGGAGATGCGATGCTCGGCGGTTTAATAGTTTAAACGCTTGCGATAGCAGCATTGTCGGAAACGGGCGAGGAGTCCGTTTTTTAAATCGGCGGTACGCTTGTCCTGATCAATGCCGAACTTTCATTTATGTCTGACGCTTGACCGCTCGCGTAATGCAACAATGTATGATGCGGTCGGCGACACTAGGTGCATCGCTGCTTGTGCGTACATTTCGGCGAAATATGTCCCGGTTTCATGCAATTAAAGCAGACTTTACTTTTACGTGCAATTTCGCTTCGCTGCGCAATCGACTTTCGGCGAAATTCTTCGCACTTAGTAACAAAGTAATCGCCCGAACAATAAATACATTTTACTGCAGCGATATTATTAATTGACGACCGCGGCTTGTCGCGCTTTGCATTAGTACTTTCCGTTGAAATGTCAGCGAAATCTGATAATCCACGAATGCGCATTGTGAGAAAATCGTGAATGTTTCTATAAGACGGAATCGAATCCATAGTGGAACGTCTCAAGTTCCACTCGCTGCGTGTTTTAGCACTAAATTTTTGAGATATAATATATATCAAGAGATCATCTCAATGACCAACGGATCTTTGCAGATTATTCAGCGCGGCGATTGATGCAGCCACTGTGTCGCGCAATTTTCTTAGATCTACCACGTTTTCATGCTTTATGACAGGCAAACTCATAAACGCATTTAAATGAGAATGAATTAAAGTTAATTTATCGTCGTATTCGTCGATCAAAAGTTGCCACGTGGACGCGTAATTTTCCTCCGAAATTCTCAGATTATTAATTATTAAAGCAGCGTCTCCGATAACGCTTGTTTTCAAATAATGAAATTTCTGCGTATTTGACAGCGTATCATTTTTAGCCACGAGTGACTCAAAAGTATTTTTGAAACTTTCTCAATCGGAAAACTTGCCGGAGAATTTCGGAAGAGTAATCCGCGGCAACTGAAAATGATTATTATTGCTATCGCGAATGGAAGAATCCGTACTGCGATCTAACGAAATCGGAGTTTGACTAATTGTAAGTCGACTTATCGTATCTTGAAGAAGGTCAGCCGTCTCGAGGTAGATTTCTTCTGCCGTCAGGAATTCTTCTTTGAGGAAGTACGGCAGAGTTTTTCGATCCTCCGGGGTAGCCACGAGCTGTATCCTGGCATAAAGTCCACGGCAGGAAACCCAAAGTGAATTCAGATTTGTGAGACGCCCTTGCGTCTTGGGCAATGTGATATTAGCCTTTGCTAACTTCTTAAAATTCACGATGACTCTTTGCAACGTGTCGATTGTCTCGCTCTACTCGGCGAGTAAAACCTTTAACTCGGCCATTATAACCGCGAGTTAAAATTGTTGACAAAAAAAAATGTCACAGAATGAGCGTCACGGTTTTTCCTAGGCGCGTATAGCTGCGCCGTCGGAACTTGAGTTCGCGACGAAAACTTATTCAACGCATTGTGCGAGCAATTACGCCGACGGTGTTTTATTCGCGAACGATGTCGTATCAAAACGCGAGAGACATATATTTGTCCTCAGAAACCGCACTAAGTATACCGAGGCGCGGGATTACCAAACCGACGGGAACTTATTCGCGCACAACCGTGTGTCGAAACGCGAAAATATAATGTCTCGTTATGGACTGCACTAATTATGCCGAGACGCGGGATTACCGAGCCGGCGGTATAGATTTCGCGAGCGACCTTTTGTCGCAACACGCGAAGAAACAGTCTTTGGAGATCACAGTAAGCCGAGGAGTTTGAGCAGTTCCGACGGCAGCTTGAGCGCAGACGTCCTCGTCGACCGCGAAGAGAATTTCTCCTTTAGACTGCACAACACTAGCCGAGACGCGTAATGGTAGCATCGACAGCAATGAACTCGCGAACGATCTCGTCATAGATGAGTAACAGTTTTGAATCATACTGTAGTAACGCTCCTGGGCGCGCGACAGCGGAGCCGACGGCAATGAATTCGCGGCCGACCGCTTGTCGACTCGCGAAGAACAGCGTTATACAAAATTGCACTATCGTTTCTTGTCGCACAGCACAGCGAATGATTGACTGCACTTGCTTTTACGACGCGAAGCTCACTTTCACGTTTCGCGTGTTGATAGACTTTTCTCGCACTACGCGAAACGGGGTCTGCCCGATTCTACTTTAGAGAGCGATTAGAGCGAACGCGACAACGAATTTGATAACGACCTTTTCTTTCACACTTCTTGAGAGTCACACAAAAAAATCAATCCATACATTGCGCTGTCTTTCAGTTGCTAGTATCCGGCTCAAAGGACCATTCAATTCTGTGCAGAAACCTTCAATTAATTTTTTTTCTCACAGAACGGAAAACATTTATTTGATTACTGGTTCGACTGTTTGTACGGATTAGGAAGGATGTGATCTGGATAAATTACTCGTGGTTTGTTAAATGGGTGACTTTATTCAAAATAATTAAAGTGAAAGTAAACTTGATTCGCTATCTAGGCTTTGCTCGCGAAAAACTCCACCGAGCTCTTCGGGCCGACCTCTCTTCAAAATACGCAGGATCGACGGCAACGGCAGCCGATCGATCCTTCGCTTAGACGCGTGGCACGCGCGTGCCAAAACATGATTCGCTAGCGAGGCTCGAAGGCTCGAGACAAAGGCGCGTTTTTGTCAACTTCTCGCGCTCGGAATCGAAAATATGCGGAATAACAACTCGGCGGCGCATATATTTGTGACCTTGCTTTAGCATTCTCGCAAGGCTTTTATAATTTTAAACAACACAGTTAAATAATATCCTAATAATATTAAAATTAAGGAGTAACACCACTGTAAAATTTTCAAATAATCGATAATTTTTTTTGCTTAAAAAATCCTTTGAATCTTGGAGAATATGGGGAAAAAAGTTTAATACTTAAAAAAATTTTTCCTTGAAATTGCGAGCTTTTTACTGAGCGCGCCGGACTACTTCGAAACGACTACCTGCGTCGGTTGGATACCTGTTGAGAAGATATTGCCTAATGACTTATTTGTTGTTGTCGAGGAAAGAGATTGAGGAGGAATATTCCAACGTAGAAGGGTAGCTTTATGGTCCTGGGATTGCAGATTAATGGTAAAAACTTTTTAAAAGTAGAATTCTTCATTTTTTCATGTCTATAATATTTTAAAACTATCAACGCGTTTTTCTCGAAATACAATTTTTGAAATTGGCACGCAGCATAACTCAAACAATTTTCATACTTTTCATTCGAATTTTTCACCATATCTTCAAAAAAACATTTTGAAGAGAAATATGTAGGGAATTTTCGATAAGTTGATTTAAAAATTATTTATTAATAAATAACTGTTCCGTTTTTGGTCGAAAATTGAACAAAATTATTCAAATATTCGCCAATCACACAAAATACAATATTCATAAATAAATGTTGATCGCCAGTGGCAATTTAAAAATAATACTGAGACAAATTACTTTGACCAAAAACAAGCTAATTTTTTTATTAAAAGTAAATGAACACTACGTTTCGACCAACATTGTGGCGGCCCTTTTCAAGTGTTATTCTTATTCCGCAATTACATTAATCCGAAACGGAAACGTGAAATTTTCACCTGTCATGTTAACATTCTGTTAGCTACTGAAGCTAAAAAACAATATTTCTAAATTCCCCTACGTATTTTTCTAGCTAAAATCATGTAAATTAAATGATTTTTTTTGTTCCAAATTCAAATTTACGTCAACTACACTGCGTGCCGCAGAGCGTCTAAAATTCAACATGCCTCGGGAGAATGGCTTTAGTGCCGCTATTTTGTAAAATTTTTCACTGAAAATTTTTTATTGTATACTTAAATACACGCTTATTAATTTCCCCAAATATAATTAGTCTATTTCCTTTTTTCCATTAAAAAAAATGGTCAAAAAAACGCCTTTTTTAGGCCGTTACAGTGGTGTTATCTCTTAAATTATTACTTTAAAACTTGTAACAAGGGTCCCATCGTCCCGACGAACGGTCGGAAGGCCGCGCCCGGCGAACATCAGCCGGGCAATGCTGCAGGCGTTTCGTGTCCCATAATTACTTTTCACAAAGCCGATAAAACGGCGTGACAATTATCACATTATCGCGCGAAACGGCACAAAGCCGAGCGCGCCCGACGGCCGCCAAAACCAGCCGAACGCCGCTGCCGCGTCGATGTACCGTTATCACGCGCGTATAACAGATAGTTTGATTCCTAGGAAAAGCACTCCGTCTCCGATTCCGAAACTATCCGGATCTCCGGGACTGGTGCCCCGCGTTGAGGTAGAAGCGTACCCTGCCCCTGTTGAGAAATCTCAGTACCCGGGAGACCACCGAACACCCTGAGAGCCATCCTGCCGTCGGCACCTGGGGTAGAAGCGTACTCTGCCTCTCCCGAGTTTGTCTCGGGGCCGATCGACACTCTTTTTCTTCAAATAAGCCTCTCCTGACTCTCCGGCCGCTCTCAAGTGGAGACCCGCCGCTTGTGTCGCGCCAACGTGACAGCCGGTGCATCCTACTACCTGCAGTTCGGCGGTGGCACGCCGAGACTGCATTTACGCTGGAGAATAAACAAAATTCTCCCGCAAAAGAATCTTCTCGCGATTTCCGCGACGCGCCGCCCACTCTCGCATCTACCCGACCGACCGTCCCGCGTAGGGGTACGCGCCGTACCCCATTTCGCCGTTCAACGCGCCCCTTACGCGTAGCCGTTACACCCCCCGACTTCTTATACCCATGCGTTCGGCGTTAACTCCAAAAGTAGCCCCGCGGCCATCAGTCTCGGTTTCCCCACCTCCGCGATTGCGACCCGCCTTGACACCTGTCAACAGCAGATTCTGTCCGTCGGGAAAAATGCGCCTACACACCGGGATCGCATCCGATCTATCCTACGATACCACGTGCTGGTGCATCCGGACCCAGTTTACATTGTATGATTATTCGCGTTCTGAGTATATTTTGTATTATAGAATATTCGCGCTTTGATTTTATGTCGTATGCGCCCTATGCGGTTCGCTGATTCTATTCAGTTTTGATTGTATGTTATTCGCGCCTTGCGCATATTGCGTGTTATAATCTTTGCGCTGTAATTTTATGTCGTATGCAGCCTACGCTCTGATTCTATTTATTATGTTACTCGCGCTCTAAGTATATTTTGAAGTATACTCGCGCTCGGATTCTATTTTGTATATTACTGCAGTGTGATTGTTTACACGAATAAACGGTTTTATCAGTATTAAAATCCACGGAGTCCTGTCGACCCTTTCACGAGCCCTGATTCCGACTGAGCAGTCCGACGCTCGTGATAAGCGGCTGTTACAAACTTATTGCAATTAAATATATTTTGTAGTTAAATTAATTAATGTTTTCTTTAAAGTGCATTGTAATTTTGAAACTTATCAACGCGCCGAGTTACATTTTTATAGGATCCCCTCCTAAAGGGAATTTGACATTCAACTCGGAGGTCCTCACCAGAGAGACTTTCTCAGAAGGAGAGTCCCCCTCTACAACATGGACGCCCTTACTCCAATGCCTTTCGGCTCCCGGTAAGAGGGCGCCCATGCTGCATTTATGTCCGAGAGGAGAGGCTGCGAGCTCCGTTGGCTGGACAAGTCCAGCCCCCGAAGCACACTCCCCCCTCCACGGTTACGGCTCTCTCCGCTCTCGTAGGAGTTGGGATTTGACCGCAATCAAGGAGGTTGCCCATTTGGGGGCCTGGCCGCGCAGCGCGCGCAAAGCGCAGGCTACCCGACCCGACCCCCGTTTAATAAGAGATCTTCGAGAGGGAGCTCCAGGACTTAGTTGTCCCCGGCCTTCCCCCCAAGACCTCATCCTGAGTCTAAATCAGACGCAGGCGTTAGAGGAATACACCCTCCCTCCCACGATAGAGAGTGAGAGGAGGCATGTCCCCGTCCTCTCCTTCCTCCACGTCGCTCTCTGTTTCTTCCCCCCACTCTCTTCTTCTACCTCTATCTCGCTCGCGCTCTCTTTCCTTCTCCTCCTGCCGCATTATGTTCTCGCAGGAAGAGAAGGCTCTCCATTTTTCTTTTTCTGCCACTGCCGCCTTTACTATGGCCGGCGATGACAGATCCTGTCCTATCGCGGCCACGAGCATCACTCTCTCCCCCGCCCAGGCAACACAGTCCTGCAGGATGTGCTGGGCGGTATCCCGCTCGTGGCCGAAATGCTAGTAACGTATCATGCGTTCCTTCCCAATACGACTCAGGTACTTACCAAAGCAACCATGCCCAGTGAGCACTTAAGTCATTCTGTAACACCTTCATGAGCCCTGTTTAGCTAATCCGCTAAACAGGGTTGGATGGCCCCGATGGTACTTTTTCCCGAGAGGCTTGAGTCTAATAAGCTCCCGGCCCATTCCTCAATTTTATCACAGCCAGCAATTTCAAGTTCGTAACTGTGATAGTTTATTTCCGCTTTGTTTGTTGCTTGACTATAATATGCTACGGGAGCCCACTGATTAGTCTCCTGTTTTTGCAACAGAATTGCAGTTAACGCTATTGCACTAGCGTCTGTGTGTAGTTCGATTGGAAGGTGTGGATTATAGAGTTTTAGTACTGGTTGGGCTATTAATATCTGTTTGAGAGTGTTAAATGCTAATTGACAATTTTTGTCGAATGAAAAAATAGTCGATTTCTTTAAAAGATTATTCAAAGGTTTAACTATTGATGTGTAGTTCGGAATAAATTTCCTGAAATAGTTAGCCTCAAAAATCTTTGAAGTTCTACCGTTTTTTTGGGTTGTGGGAAATTTTTAACTGCGTCAGTATGACGAGAACTAAGTGTTATTCCTTCCGGTGAAATAACGTATTCTAAATAGTCAATAGTATTTTAAAAAAAATAACATTTTTGATAATTAAGTTAAAAATTGTACTGTTTTAGAATTACGAGGACTCTTTTAAGGCTGTTGATATTTTCTATAATTGTAATCGAAGGGATTAATATGTCGTCCATATAAATTATAACCTTATCCTCTCTAATACTAAGAATATTTTTAAGTCGGCTCTCCAATTTTTAATCATCGTATTTATCTCGACTAAAGAGCCAAACGCGATGTTATTGCGTCAGATTAAGATAAGAAAATTTGGAAACTAAGGAATTATCCTCTCTAATTAGCGGTCTTAAAATGTACACGAGTCTCCGTTGAAATTCAGCCGGAGCATCGTAGAATCCGAAGGGTAATCGATTGTATTCAAAATTCCCGTCTGGTGTCTCGAATGCGAAATATTGAGTAGATTCCAGATGTAATTTAATATTGTGGAACCCGTCTTTGAAGTCAAGTATAACGTAAAAATCTTTTTTCCCCCGAGGCTGGATAAACAGTTTTTAATATATGAAAAACAAGAATTTTGTCTCACTACTCGTTCATTCAGGGGACAAAGATCTATGCAAAGACGAAATAACCTGTTTTTCTTTTTAACTAAGACGATTCGAGCACAGTAAGGCGATTTACTTTCTTTAATTATTCCTCTAGCTAAAAGATCGTCAGTTAATTTTCGGATTTGCTGTCTTTCAAAATTTGCAAAACGTCTGGATCTATAATTGTAAATGGAATCGTTTTTAAGTGAAACTTTAACGAAGTAATCGTCGTGGATTCTATCATTTTGTGTATTTTCTATGTTTTTAATAGTAGAAACTAGTTGTTTTTTAATTGAGTCATCAAAATCGATTTCCATATTAACGAGGATATCTTCTAAATTATCAGATGGGCCTCTATATTATCAATCGATGCTACTTCTCGGAGAAGTTGTAGTTTATCTTTTGTTTCGTTTAAGGACGGTTTGTTTATAAGTTCGATTTTATTATCAATGAGAAAATCGCGTCCTATTACTAAATTCGTAGAGAACAAGTCACCGTTTAAAACATATAATTTAATGTTTGTTGGGATATTTGAAAATTCTTCTAATTTTATTTTTGTTTCTACCGATCCGATTAAATCTAACGGGGTACCGTTTACCTCTAAAAATGAGCTAATTTCCGAATTAATTGTAAGGTTTTTCAAATTTTTCGTATGCAGAACGGCAAATCAATGATATAGGACTACCGGTATCCAAAAGTGCATTCATCTTACAAGCAATATCGCCAATTTCGGAAAGCGATTGAACAATTTTACCCGTTTTGATAGATTTTTGTCCTTCTCACTCACTACTGCTACTGTTGTTTCATCTGACGATTTGTCTTTGATTTCTGTTACGGCTGCTGACGATGATGAGATCAAAGGCTGCTTTCGTTATTCTTTCTTCTTTAACTTGGTGCAGTCAGACCGGAGATGACCCTTAGTTTTGCAGTAAACGCAGAAGACTTTGTTAGCTATTTTTGATGGTTGCGTTTTCTTATCTTCAGTTTTGTTTCTTGTTGATTTATTCTCTTTTTTCTCTTGCTTGATTCTTGATGCGTTTCCACACGAAGAAGTTATGTTGCGCATGTCTTCCAAAAATTAAGCTATCGATTCCGCTCGAATGGGCGCGGCGACGCCTTTCAGGGCTAAGCTTCCTATTCCGTTAATTAGTAAATGAATAGCGTCCTGTTCTGGTAAATTCATGCTCTGCATTAATGCAATCTTGTCTGTTGCGTATTCTTGAAATGATTCCTTAGTAAAATTCCACACGCAAACCTCTATTTTTTGCAAAGCCACGTGAAAAAGGATTTTCTTTTTAAACATCTTAATGATAGCTTCTTTAAAACCAGTCCATGATTCTATAGCTGAGCCGGTATTTGTGTCATATCAACGGCGAGCCAGGTTTTGAGCTTATTTGTTGCTGCGAGGAATGTTATGTTTGATGAGATCCCATAGATTTGCAAGACCTTTTATTTTCTGTATCCACAGTTCTATACATTCTCGTCCTCAGATCCACTAAAATCCGGAATCTGCGACGACAAAAGTTGAACGGCTTGGGTCGGTGAAGTAGTAGCCAGGGTAGGTTGCTGCTGTACATTTGGTGTACTGAAATTGTCTTCTAGCCTCTCCCCCTGAGACATAGAAGCTGGATTGACACAGGCACGCTGATTCCCGTTTCCGAGAGATAATGTTTCTAATAACTGCTTCATTGTCTCTTGATTGTTGATTTGTGCTTGTTGCTGTTTAATTTGTTCCACCAGTAATGAGCAATATAGCGGTAAGGATGCTTCATTTGATACTGCACTGTGAGTGATTTGTTGTCCAGAAGCTTCCGATGAAGGCGAGGCTGCTCTTGCTGTGCCTGCTTCTTTAAACGTGTTTAGCACTCGATCTGATCCTGCTCTTCTTTTTGCATTAGAATGCTCGAAATATGCCATAATGGCATCGATACATTTTTCTCGAGTATTTGGTACTGGGAGATCTCATTTGGCGACTTCTTCTTTTAGCGCTTGTTGCGTATAACCGTTAAACTGTTTTCTCAACATTGTCTAATTATAATAATACATGAATTTTAAATTGGCCAATAGAGCCCAAGCGCGAAAAATTAATTCTTCGGAACTGTATCTCTTGGTTTGAGATTACTAAGTTCCATATATAAATTAATCTCGAACTTACATATGAAGAAAAATAGGCGAGAAAAGTTGGTAAGAGCAGTCGCCCGGAAAATTAAAGACGCGGGTTCGATTCCCGTTTCAGCAACTTTTCGGACCTATATTTTTCTCGCCTATTTTTCTCCATATGTAAGTTCAAGATTAATTTATATATGGAACTTAGTAATCTCAAACCAAGAGATACAGTTTCGAAGAATTAATTTTTCGCGCTTGAGCTCTATTGGCCGATTTAAAATTCATGTATTATTATTATTAATAATATTGAGAGCCGACATATATTTCTTATCTGATTTTATTTACACCTGGGCCTAATCATGGCGTTATTTAATAACATCTACTAAAAGGCAAATGAAAAATATAGGATTGAAAGGGTCTGAATAGCTTAGTTGGTAAGAGCAGTTGCCCGGAAAGTGAAAGACGCGGGTTCGATTCTCGCTTCAGCGATTTTTTGGACCTATATTTTTCTCGCCTATTTTTCTTCATATGTAAGTTCAGAATTAATTTGTATATGGAACTTAGTAATCTCAAACCAAGAGATACAGTTCCGAAGAATTAATTTTTTGCGCTTGAGCTCTATTGGCCAATTTAAAATTCATGTATTATTATTATTAATAATATTGAGAGCCGACGTATATTTCTTATCTGATTAGTCTAATTATGTTATTGTTACGTTCGAACATAAAAGGAAAATATCAACATCAACACCTGTTACTTGGTAAGAAGTTTTTGCAATGCACGATTTGTTTTAATAAGTATTTATTATTTTTTCTTCTGGAACGACGCTTAATAGATGCCAATTCAGTGCCGACACGCACAAGGTACGATAAATTGGCGAGAAAACATCTAACGCGTAAAATTGTCTAGCGTAATGCCACGTAGTATATACCCGATATCGGCACGCCAAGAACAAAATTTCGAGAAAAGAAAAAAAATTAATGTTTACTCTCATATTCTTCGAAAACGACGCTCAAATGATGCCGACACGAACAAAGTACGATGAATAGGCTAGAAAACATCCAACGCGTAAAAATTGTCTAGCGTAATGCCACGTAGTATATACACGATAACGGCACGCCAAGAACAACTTTTGTAGTAATAAAAAAATTTAATGTCAACACGCACTTTTCCGCGATAGAAAGGACTATATCTCTTCTGAGAGAGCAAGAATGATCGCTTCAACGAGTCACTCGGGCGCTAATATGGCGACGAGAGTCGCGTGATTTTGTCCAGAAACCGCACGGACTCGATACTCGATATGGCGACCGAACAAAGCACTTCCTTGTTTCTTCACAAGTCTTAGACTTAGTCTCTTAACTGCTTGAACCGATTATTCATTATTCACCTCGTCTGCGATACTGACCGCGAGCCACGTGTATCCGCAAAAAGACAAAGCTCGGTATAATCGCATAAACGATCGACGTACTTCCGCGTTGATAATTGCGATACTGCGGACGTCGAGAGCCAGGAATGAGAGGATAGATTTTATCCCACTTCTGAGGCTGTAAGAGGGTCGTTTGATTCCTAATCATGGAAGAACATAGGTCAAAATAATGAGGCGGGGATTAATCAGTAATCACCTTAGTGGTAAACTTAGTATATTCTTAAGTAAGTAAGTATTACAAGGAAGGCTCTAGAGAGACTGACTGTCTCAGCCCGCGCTCGTCTCTCTATGTCCTGTCAACTTCCGGTGGCGCTCGCTCGCCAGCACTCTACATAAGCACCACCTCAAACGCCCTGACACCTAAAGGTGTCTCCACAGCGGGTTATTTCTTACTATATATATATACATATATAACAGACTATTATAATCTATTTTCTTGTTACGCAATCATTCTATTATTTTTTCATAAGAATATAATTGTTAATTTTATATTTTAGAAAAAATAATAGAATAATGGCGTGACAAGAAAATAGATATTATTATATGAAAAAATATTTTTATAATATAATCACATATATGTACAGTATTGCATATCACATATTTAGTATATCACAAACATATTCTTTCATAAATACAATATATATTTATATAATAATATTTGATATTTGTGTTAATAAACTTTTTGATATTTGTTACTTTTATTATGTTACGTTATCATTTTATACTATTTCTTTCATAATAATTTTCTGCAACGTTACCATTGTACTACATCTTTCATAAATATATAAATCATTATTATTGGTAAAGATTGTTTCCTTATTTTACATCAATAATTATGTACTTATAAAAAAAGAAAGTATAGCAAGAAAGTTATTATTATAAAAGAAATAATTTAAAATGATAACATAACAAGAAAGTAGTTGCAAATATCAAAATATATAAATATGCATTTATATACTTACTTAAATACATGTTGTATTCAATACTATATAATATGTAATATACTATATTTTTTTCATAATAATATAATCTATTTTCTTGTTACGCAATCATTCTATTATTTTTTCATAAGAATATAATTGTTAATCTTATGAAAAAAATAATAGGATGATTGCGTAACAAGAAAATAGATATTCTTATATAAAAAAATATAGTATATTATAAATAAATATCAAAACACACATACCTGTTATGTGTGTATGTACATGTCAAGAAATCAAATCAAATACATAACCCCGCACGTCAACGTGTATCAGTACATACGAAGCGCCTTCAGCGCAATCTTGTGTCGAACGCTCAAACTGTACAGAGTTTAACGCATGCGATTGGCTGTTGCGTGAATGATGACGACGGTGACAGAGACGTTTCTTAAAAGAAATTTTTCATACTTAGACTTTGCATATAAATATTTCCGCTTACAAAGTACGTAGAGCAGAAATAAAAACACTTTTATTATATAATTCAAACCCAATCTATCGATTAAGTTTAGTATAAACTCGATTGCTTCAGCCGTTATTGAGCATTCGAAATTTATAGTAGACTCAACTCTCCGCTTCGCGTAAAGATACACGGTGTATCGGCTATTCCGGTAACAGGGCACAAGACTCTACCGTATCTCTTAATATATAAAATTGGTAAATAAATTCCAAGCAATGCAACAAAGCGCCACATGTGATGAAATAGTCGACCCTTATTTTTCCCGACTTTATTGCTGCAGATTTTATACGTGTAAAGATGCCGAGTCCGTACTCCTCTTTATAACCTCCGTACATTATCATTTGATTTTTAATAAGTTGTATTTTAGGGTCACATTTACGGATGGGTTAGAGATCACAGAGTACACCATAAATTTACTGACACTGATGCAGATCCATATAATGCACGTAAAGGATTCTTTTTTTCGCATATTGGTTGGGTTTTGGTTCATAAACATCCAGACGTCATCAGCAAGGGTGCTATGATCGACTTGAGTGATCTTAAACAAGATTGCCTTGTGGTCTTTCAGAGAAAGTACGATGGACATAGTTTATTCTGCAGGAGCAAATTTAATTTAAAAAATATATGTATATATTGTTTGTTTAACTTTAATGGTTTTGTTTCTTTTATTTATACTTTTTTTAGATGGTACCGATATTTGATGTTATTTTGCTGCTTTATCATACCGACATTAATACCTTGGTGGGTATGGAGTGAGAATCTGTGGTGTGCGTGGCATCTTAACATGACTAGATGTGTCATAAATTTACACACAATATTATCAATAAATTCCGCAGCTCACATGTGGGGTGTGAAACCATATGATAAGTACGTACATACTTTTGTGTGTACATATTATATTTATATATATTGTACTTATATGCTGTACAACTTATTATATGTAAACAAATACATACTATTATTTAAAATTAATAAAAACATATACATACTATCATTCAAAATTAATAAATTGTTTATTGTATTATATCGTGGTACTATTTAGAAATGTTTATTTTATCACAGATCAATTAGCCCCACCGAAAATGCAGTTGTCTCTTTTATATCGTGTGGCGAAGGCTGGCACAATTATCATCACGTTTTCCCTTGGGATTACAAAGCGGCGGAACTTGGAAATTATAAGCTCAATATTGCTACAGCTTTTATTGATTTTTTTGCTTATCTAGGTTTAGCTTATGATTTAAAAACAGCATCTGCCAAAATTGTGAAAAAACGTGCTCTTCGAAACAGCGAAATAAATTAAAATAAATAAAAAATGTATGTGTTACATGTAATTCTTAATGTGATTCAGTTGTAAGTTATAATAATATTGATAATAAAATAACTTTCTTTAATGCTTGAAAAAAGATGCAATAAATTTTATGTAAAACATTTTGAGTAAGATGCGAAATGTGAGATAACGATTTCTGTTGAATATTGCTTGAATGACTAAAAATTATTATGCCTTAAAGTTTGCTTTATTTGCTTCTTACACAAGTGAAATAATGTTTTGATTTTATGTATAGGAACAATAGAGTATCGTTTGCCTTGGAAGAATACGTTTCATAATATTGATATGAACTTAAATACATAATATGATAATAATATAATGATACAAAAGATTCAAGAACAATACAAAATATTTGTTTTAAATAATTAAATTAAATAAGTAGATACAGGTTGCGTAAATTTAAATATAAAAATAAAAAAAAAGACAAAGGAACTAACGCCGTAATTATCGCGCAAATAATTATTAAATATTGTTACGTCCTGCAGTCTCCACGATCCTTTCTTTCGGAGAACGCAATGCGATATCTAAAATATAGCAGACGCATAGAAAACTCACGTAAGCATACGATCTGACAGGCAAAGTAAACATAATCCGAGAGAGCTAAATCGTCAAAATAAAAGATGTACAAACCGCGAGAGCCAAACAGACTAATCTATAAATTCTAAACTATAACTCGCGGTGCCTTAAAGATAAGCTAGTTGACAGCTCTCTAAATGAGATTTACTCTAGTATTAGGCCCTGCTTACTTTACGATTCTTTCTTTCGGAGAACGTAAGACTGTAACGGTTCACCTTTCCCGACGCCGCGGATCGGCTCGCCGGTTCCAGGATTCGGGAGGAAGGGGGAGATTCAGACTCGCTTATTCCTTATTAACAATACTTTGGTTTATTCAAAAAGAAACAAGTAAACAAAATGATTGTTGGCATAAAGCCTAAATAGAGAAACTTATTAACTACTCGGTATAAACGAAATGTTTGTTGGCATAAAGCCCTAAATAGAGAAACTTATTGACTACTCGGTATAAACAAAATAAGGAGGCGTATAGCCTGTAGCGGTGTCCGGAAAAGATTTACAAATTACCCGGTATAACTTAGAGATACGGTGTACGGAGGCGTATAGCCTATGGCAGGAAGAAACCGGAAACCGGGAAACCCGGCGTAATGACGAGAAACCCGTCACCCGGTGTATAGCAGGAAGAGACCGGAAACCGGGAAACCCGGCGTAACAACGAGAAACCCGTTGCCCGGCGTGTAGCAGGAAGAGACCGGAAACCGGGAAACCCGGCGTAACAACGAGAAACCCGTTGCCCGGCGTGTAGCAGGAAGAGACCGGAAACCGGGAAACCCGGCGTAACAACGAGAAACCCGTTGCCCGGCGTGTAGCAGGAAGAGACCGGAAACCGGGAAACCCGGCGTAACAACGAGAAACCCGTTGCCCGGCGTGTAGCAGGAAGAGACCGGAAACCGGGAAACCCGGCGTAACAACGAGAAACCCGTTGCCCGGCGTGTAGCAGGAAGAGACCGGAAACCGGGAAACCCGGCGTAACAACGAGAAACCCGTTGCCCGGCGTGTAGCAGGAAGAGACCGGAAACCGGGAAACCCGGCGTAATGACGAGAAACCCGTCACCCGGTGTATAGCAGGAAGAGACCGGAAACCGGGAAACCCGGCGTAACAACGAGAAACCCGTTGCCCGATACTAAAGGTAGGAGGCCAGAAACCGAGAAACCCGGCGTAACAACGAGAAGCCCGTTGCCTGGCTAGGAGGTCCGGAACAGGACTGGTGCCGGCTCATCCGTCGAGCCGGCTTATATACCCTGCCGGCGGTTCCCCCACTCTACCTCGAGGCTGTGGTGGGGGTAACGCCGGCATCGTAGTGGGGCGCCTCCGGGGGTTGTAGTGGGGCGCCCCTGGGGTAGGGTGACCCGTGTATCAGTTATGATTTTGTGCTTAGGGGCGCCTTAGGCGCCATAGCCTCAAGTGGCGGGCGGGTGATCGGCCCGCGAGGCGTTAGTAACGGCTACGCCGTTACACTACCCCCTCCCTAGACGGCGGATCGCACGTGGTTGGCCGAATCGGTCGAACCGTATCGGTCCACCGTCCAGTAGGGGAGGTGGCTCGGAACTTCCGAGTGGCGTGGGCGGTATGGCGCTGGAGGAATCACGGCGGCTGGCCCGGTCCTACGCCCCGATGGTTTCCTCGTCCTCTTCCTCGGATGCCGCCTTGAGGTCCTGCACATGGATGTGGCGGTGCCATCGTCCTCGGGCGTCCTTGAGGTCAACAATTACGGGGGATACGATCCTCCGGACAGTCATCGGTCCGCTGTACTTCGGGGCCAGCTTGGCGTTGAACGCGTTGGCCTTGCTGGACAGGGGGCGGTCGCGTTTCCAGACGCGTTCGCCCAGCTGCGGTCGCCAGTCTCGTCGCCTCAGGTTGTACGGCTTCTCTTGCCGCTGGAAGGCCCGGGCGAGGTGGATTCGGACCACCTTGTAGGCGTCCTCCAACTGGGTCTGGCGGGTGCTTGGTCCTGGTGCTGGTGCGGTTCCTGGTCGATCCTCTGGATGTGGGCGAGCGAGCTCTCGGCCATGCAGGATGTAGGCCGGAGTGTATCCGGTGGCCTCATGTCGGGCGGTGTTGATGGCGAACTGTAAGGCGGGGATTCGCTCGTCCCAGTCTTTGTGCCGCCGGCCTACGTACTGGCTGATCATTGTTTTAACCGTACGGTTCGCTCGCTCTACCGGATTGCATTGCGGAGTGTACACGGGGGATGTCCGATGTTGTATCCCGTAGGAAGCTAGCAAGGCCTTAATGCGTTGCGCGACGAACTGAGTCCCGTTATCGGATACCAGGGCGACCGGACACCCGTGCCGGTATATCAGGCGGTCGGTGAGTGCTCGGGCTACGGCTATGGCGGTGGCTTTTCTAAGCGGGACCATTTCGATCCACTTACTGAACCGGTCTTGTATGGTTAATAGCCAGGTATGGCCGCTAGTGGATCGAGGCAGGGGACCGATCAGGTCTACGGCGGCTTGTTCCCATGGTGCGCGGACAGAGGTGGCCATCATCCGACCAGCCGGTCGTTGTTGACTGGCCTTGTGCCGCGCACAATTAGCGCACCCTCGGACGTACCGGGCAATTTCCCGAAACATGCCGGGCCAGTAATATAGCTGGGCCACCCGAGCCAATGTTTTGGAAATGCCTAGGTGCCCGGCGGCCGGGTCGTCGTGCATTCGCTGAAGCAGGGCGGGTCGTTGGTCTGTAGGCACGCACTGCTTCCATTGCTCTTCGGCTGGTGTTTCCCGGAAGTCCAGATCGTGGAGTATATGCCTGTACAATCGTTGATCCTGGATTTTATAGTCCGGGTGATCGGTCGGATGTCTCCGTACTTCGGCTAGTTTACGGTGGTACCACCGGCATTTCGGCCGGGTCACCGCCAAAGCTTCCGGGAGGCGGGAGAGGGCATCTGCCACCTGGTTAAGTGTCCCGCGCCGGTACTGGATGTCGAAATCATGTTGTTGTAATTCGAACATCCAGCGGGCTAGTCGTCCGGTAGGGGCCTCGATGTGTTGTAACCACTTTAAAGCTTGGTGGTCGGTCACGACGGTGAATCGGTAGCCCTCGAGGTAATCCCGCATCCGGCGTATACCCCACACGACAGCCAAGCACTCTAGTTCGGTAGCGCTATAATTCTTCTCGGCTGCGTTGAGGGTCCGGCTGGCGTACGCGATAACCCGCTCTCCTTCGCCGAGGTGTTGGGTTAATACGGCCCCTAACCCGTGGGCGCTGGCGTCGGTTTGTAGTAGAAATGGTCGCGCAAAATCTGGACAGGCGAGGACAGGTGCGGTGGTTAAGGCCTGTTTTAGTTTCCGGAACGCGGTTTCTTCTTCTTTTGCCCAGGTCCAGCGCGCTCTCTTTTTAGTGAGTCGAGTGAGAGGGGCGGCGATAGTGGAGAAGTCAGCGATGAATCGGCGGTACCATGACGCTACCCCCAGAAATTGCCGAACCCTGCGGAGGGTCGTGGGGGCAGGCCAATCGGTAATGGCTCGCACTTTTTCTGGGTCCGTCCGGATTCCGTGCCGATCGATAACGTGTCCGAGGTACCGAAGACTTGGCCGGCAGAAGTGACACTTTTCTGGGTTGAGGCGGAGTCGGGCGTCACGGAGGCGGCGAAAGACTTCGGCCAAGTGGCCTAGGTGCTCCTCGAAAGTACGGGACGCGACAACTATGTCGTCCAAGTAGACGAGGACGTGTGGTTCTAACTCGGGTCCTAGCACAGTGTCGAGCAGCCGTTGGAAGGTGGCCGGTGCTGAATGCAGTCCGAATGGCATGACGCGGAACTGCATCAGCCCTCTCCCTGGCACCGTGAAGGCGGTTGCGGGGCGGCTCTCCGGAGTTAGTGGCACTTGCCAATACCCGCTGCGTAGGTCCAACGTGGACAAGTAGTGTGCGCCTCGTAGCTTATCTAAGGTGGCGGCAATGTGAGGCAGCGGGTATGCATCTTTTTCTGAGGCCGCGTTTAATCGGCGGAAGTCTATACAAAATCGGTAGGTCCCGTCTTTCTTCTTTGCCAGCACTATCGGAGAGCTCCAGGCGCTGGTGGAGGGCTCGATGACTCCTTCGGCTTCCATCTTTTGGACCTCTTGGTCGATCACGGCTTGCATGGCCGGATTACGGGGCCGATATCGTTGTTTAATGGGCGGCCCCGGTTTTAGCCGAATTTGGTGTGTGGCTTTGTCGGTCGGGCCGCGGACCGATTCGAACTTTGGAAGTTCGTTATTTAGAAAGGCCTGTAGCCTTAGCGCCTCGCTGGTAGTTCCTGGGCTGATACTGGCTGTCGCGATTCCATCTTTGGTTGTTGTCTCGGTGACAGGTCTGGGCGGCGGGCGCAGCTCGACTCCTAATTTCGCCCAGAGGTCTATGCCTATTAGTACGGCGTTGTCTAGTTGTGGTAGTACGGAGAAGCGGTGGCGGTACGATTTTCCTCGTAACCTGACCGTTGCTTCGATGGTCTCGGCAATGGGGACTTGCGTCCCGTCGGCCAGGCGTATCTGGGCTGCCTTGAGATCTGGGCTGGACGGTGTGCGGTTGATTCGGCGGGCCGTTTCAGCGTTTACGAATGAGATTTCTGAGCCGGAATCGAGGAGGCCCCACAAATGTTGTCCGGCGATCTGGATCCGGAGGTGCGGTCTCGGGTTGTATTTTAGGCCGAGTTGGGCCGGACGACGGTCGCGACGTCTCCGGCCCGCACCCCGTTTCCCGTCGGGGGGTGGCAGTCACGGGTGAGGACCCCGTCCTTGCCACATCTCGAGCAGAATTTCTTCGGAGGTCGCTGGCAGTGCAGGCGTGTATGTCCTCGTTGCTTGCACCTCCAGCAACATTCCTCCCGACTGTAGACCGCGGAAGCTACAACCGGGGTGTGGCTTTGCGGCACGTCCCTTCGTCGTTCCTGTCTTCAACGGTCGGCCTCTTCGTATTCGGTGGCTCGGATGCTCAGATCCCCGACGCTGAGCACGTCCGCCCGACGGATGTACAATTGGTACTCCGGATCCATGTTTTCGTAGAGCTGTTCCAGTTGGTCTAGGGGTGAATATCCCCCGGCGCGCCGCATCATGGTCAGGACCTCGGTGGCGTACTTTTGGAAGGACTCTTTAGGGCGTTGTTGACGTCCCTGGATCGTCCTTTTCATCTGTCTCTCATACCCGCTTGGCAGGTATTGCTGGCGGACAGCTTGGCGAAAGTCGGCCCAGCTGGCTATGGTATCGCGGATGTTGCGATACCACAGCAGGGCGTCTCCCCGTAAGAGTTCGGGTAGCCCTAACAGCATCTGGGCGTCGGTGTAGCCGTAGCCCAGGCACAGCTCTTCCGTACGCTCGAGGAATGCCAGGGGGTCCTTGCCCTCGAAGTGGCACCCCCATTTTCGGATCTGGTCCATGATCCTGGCTGGTTCAACAGGTGTCGGGGTGGTAGCTTCTTCGGCTTTGGTTGGGCTTCCGGTGGCCATTTCGACGTTGATAGTGGGCACAGGTAGGTGAGTTCGAAATAGCGCGGGGTTTTGCCCGACAAATCGGCGGAGGCGTCGGCGGACCTCGTCTAAAGTTCCTTGGCTATCGATTCCGTGTCTTTTGGCCAAGGCAATAGCTTCGGTTTTTGATAATTGATTTACCCACGCGGGCATCTGGATAGGCTTAAGCGAGTCGGGATCTCCACTGGGCAGGTCCCTGTTCGGGCGCCATGTAACGGTTCACCTTTCCCGACGCCGCGGATCGGCTCGCCGGTTCCAGGATTCGGGAGGAAGGGGGAGATTCAGACTCGCTTATTCCTTATTAACAATACTTTGGTTTATTCAAAAAGAAACAAGTAAACAAAATGATTGTTGGCATAAAGCCTAAATAGAGAAACTTATTAACTACTCGGTATAAACGAAATGTTTGTTGGCATAAAGCCCTAAATAGAGAAACTTATTGACTACTCGGTATAAACAAAATAAGGAGGCGTATAGCCTGTAGCGGTGTCCGGAAAAGATTTACAAATTACCCGGTATAACTTAGAGATACGGTGTACGGAGGCGTATAGCCTATGGCAGGAAGAAACCGGAAACCGGGAAACCCGGCGTAATGACGAGAAACCCGTCACCCGGTGTATAGCAGGAAGAGACCGGAAACCGGGAAACCCGGCGTAACAACGAGAAACCCGTTGCCCGGCGTGTAGCAGGAAGAGACCGGAAACCGGGAAACCCGGCGTAACAACGAGAAACCCGTTGCCCGGCGTGTAGCAGGAAGAGACCGGAAACCGGGAAACCCGGCGTAACAACGAGAAACCCGTTGCCCGGCGTGTAGCAGGAAGAGACCGGAAACCGGGAAACCCGGCGTAACAACGAGAAACCCGTTGCCCGGCGTGTAGCAGGAAGAGACCGGAAACCGGGAAACCCGGCGTAACAACGAGAAACCCGTTGCCCGGCGTGTAGCAGGAAGAGACCGGAAACCGGGAAACCCGGCGTAATGACGAGAAACCCGTCACCCGGTGTATAGCAGGAAGAGACCGGAAACCGGGAAACCCGGCGTAACAACGAGAAACCCGTTGCCCGATACTAAAGGTAGGAGGCCAGAAACCGAGAAACCCGGCGTAACAACGAGAAGCCCGTTGCCTGGCTAGGAGGTCCGGAACAGGACTGGTGCCGGCTCATCCGTCGAGCCGGCTTATATACCCTGCCGGCGGTTCCCCCACTCTACCTCGAGGCTGTGGTGGGGGTAACGCCGGCATCGTAGTGGGGCGCCTCCGGGGGTTGTAGTGGGGCGCCCCTGGGGTAGGGTGACCCGTGTATCAGTTATGATTTTGTGCTTAGGGGCGCCTTAGGCGCCATAGCCTCAAGTGGCGGGCGGGTGATCGGCCCGCGAGGCGTTAGTAACGGCTACGCCGTTACAAGACGATATTTAAAATATTAAAATATTAAATTATCTGCAGATCGCAAACCCGCAGATAAGCCATGATGTTACAAGCAAGGCAAAACATTTTCGTGCCTAGAAAAATATTAAACTATAACCAACTGTTCTCTTCAATGAAACTAATTGAGAATCAATAAATTTTTAAAGATTAACCGATTCTAAGGCCGGATTTACACTTTAGTAGAAAAGCAGAAGCCAATTAAAACTCGCATTGATAGCTGAAAAATTCAATTTATTAACTCGGAAGGGCGTCTTTCCGTATGAATATATAGATTGTGTAGTTAAATTGCAAGATACACGTTTACCACCGCGTGACTCATTCTACAGTTCCTTGATCGGTGACACAGTATCGAGAGCGATTACGCGCACGCCGAGAACGTCTGAAAACGATTTTCCTTTGGAACGCTAGACGAATATAGCGATCTATATTTGAAAATCGATGTCTTGTTATTAGCAGATATTTTTGAAAATTTTCGGGATAGTTGTATTAAAAGTTATGGACTTGACCCCGCGTATTATTATACCCTTCCGGAATACATGGGATGCCATGTTAAAACATACAAATATTACGTTTGAATTATTAACAGACATTGGCATGGTCATGTTTATCGAACGGAGTATACGCGGTGGTCTACATAAGTCAATGTTCAAGCAGATATGCACATGCTAATAACAAGTATATGCAATCGTATGATCCATTGAAACCATCATCGTATTTCATGTATTTTGACGTAAATAATTTGTACGGATGGGCAATGTGTCAACCATTGCCTTATGCCGATTCTCGATGAGTCGATGTATCTAATTTTGATGTATTATCTATTGCGCTCGATTCATCTAAAGGCTATATCCTTGAAGTAGATTTAGAGTATCAAAAAATTTATATAAACTGATAAATAATGCTGTATTTGGTAAGATGATAGAAAATGTGTAATATAATATTTTATGATGCGTATAATGTTTTATTATGCGTTTTGAAGATATACTTTTCGAGATTGTTCAGTGTTCCGATCTTTTTGGGACACCCTGTATATATATATATATATATATATATATATATATATATTGTGACGTGACAAATTGAAATTGTCCGTCACAAGGGCTGAATGGCCCGATCGGGGGAGGGCACGGGACCTCTGCTCTCCCGAGACAGCGAGAGAGAGATAGAAAGAGAGCGTGCGTGCGAAAAGCGCGGGACCGGACGCGATCCCGCTGCTACGCGTTTTCGTATATTTTTTGTTGAGAGTTAGGATTATTTCGGCGGCAGACAGGATGTGCGACAAGTCTCAGTCGAGAAAGAAACCCTGGAGGAGAAATAGGAAAGCATAGGAAGCAGGACGACGGGGACCCCCTTCGTCAGGGACACGCCCGGTAAGCCCAAGATTCAAAATTTCTTCACCGAACATCCGACAACGGAGTAGGTGCCACTGCCTAAAAATTTGTACCTTCCAGGAGCGAGCAGGGGATGGCCACTCTGGTGCAACAAGCACCCGAGTCCCCGCATACGGAGCGCCGGCAGGAGAGCTGCCGCTCCCGGGACATCCGGAATCCCGAAGGAGAGCAAGGAGCGGCCCTGCCGTGCGCTGCCGCGACGACCGCCTACGAAGAGCAACCCGCGGATCAGGACTCCGCGGGTAAAGATAATTAAGCGCGCGGCCGCAAGGATCACCGAGGCCGCGCGCGCGGCCGACCTGATAGCGCTGCGAGTGGCCTATCTAGGTAATTGGGTCACCGACGTGTCTCCTGAGGGCCCCCGATTCTGCACTGTCTAGCGAGCACCCGAAGAGAGTGGAGGTCCCGAGACGGAAGCGCGACTTAGAGAGAGCGAGAGAGGAGAGGACGATGAGGATCGTTACAGGACTGGTGAGACGACGTGGTCATCCTGCTGTCGCCGAATTAAGGTAGCAGGGTGGATGGGTCCCGAATTACCTATCGTTAAGAGATTATGCCGGACTTGGTTGCCGGCCCGTTATAAAATTGCGAGAGATTAGTTTTATTGTCGAGTCGCGGTATTAACGTAACGAAACTCTATTGAGAGAAACTACGACCCATCCACTCTCTTGCGTTTCCGCATATTCTCTCTCCCGCGTGGACAGTCTTCGCGCGTAACATTGTCGCGCGAAAATTACCGCGATTTACGCGTTGCCGAATATTGTTCGAGGCGCAAAATCGGGGAGCTCATAAACGCTTTCGGGCTCATTAAAGTATTGATGTTGTCTTAAAAGAAAAGGCGTGATTACGTTTGATTTTGTGTATGGAATTTATGTACGGCGCACGCGGTGCGCCCTTACGCCGGCCCCTTTGTTGTCGCGCATACCGCGCGGATCACGCGCCCGCGGCGTGGAGTAATATACCCGGTGGTGCATCGCCGATTTAATTAATCAATTTTTTTTTGTTATTGGAGACACTACCTCGTTGCCGCGAATTAGTTAAATATTATTCATAACTCGGCCCGGCAAACCACCGGTCGTATTGCCTCACCAAACTCTCAATCGTGCGTCTGTGCACGCCGCTTATTCCTGTATATTATATACTCATGTGTCTTATGAACAAAATTTAAATATATGTTTTATTAACTTTAATTCCTCGGGTGATTTCTCGCCACCACGCACCCGAACCCTTACCCGTACAGAGGCTAGCCGAGCGGGAAAGCTGCCGTCGCGATCTCTCTCTCTCCCGTGATTGACGCCCGCGAGAGGGCTGGGACAATAAGTTCGAGTACATCAAGACTTAGCGTCCCGCGAATTTATTAATTGAGAGACGGTGCGGCTGCCGCACCTGGCGCCCAACTAAATCGAGATTTTAGTTTTGTTTTTTATTTTTTTTTGTTATAATTTTTTTTTGTAATCGGACGGAGAGATCGCGCCGAAGGGAACCGATATTCCGCAGGAGACGTTTCTCCTTACGCGACGAATTGATATTCGCTGCGAATTCCGCGCGATACGGTTATAATATATATATATATATATATATATATATATATATATATTATAACCGTATCGCGCGGAATTCGCAGCGAATATCAATTCGTCGCGTAAGGAGAAACGTCTCCTGCGGAATATCGGTTCCCTTCGGCGCGATCTCTTATGTAGTCTCCGACAATACCGGCCCAGATATTAATAGACCATTGTCTCTGGAACTCTTGAGATCGCGTCCAATAAGGATTGAAATCAGAGTAATAGTGACAATTGTGTCTATTAAGTCCGCCTCGGTTTGGGAGGGTTGCTTCGTAACTAAACATTATTTGTTCGGGGAGACCTGGATTTTCCTGGATCTGATTTTGTATCCAGTTGCAAAATTGTACACGGCGAGGAAAATCTCCTTGTTCGAGCTTGTGAAAAAGTATTATGTTGTAAGGGTGGAAGCTATTACTTTTGAGGATACGGTTTGATGTCGATCTTGGAACTCCGTACTGCCTTTCGATCTGCCTGGTCGAAATTTGCGGATTGACAACCGCAGCACCTACAACAGTTATTGCTACGCCTTCATCAAGGCCTGATTTTGAACGCACCCTTTTCAGATTACCTTGCCTAGCTCTCTCACAAAGAGTGCGTATCGTCTTCCTAGTAGGATGACGTCTTAGCGGAAATCTCTCAGAGTATACTAGACGTACTGCCGCGCTATAATTGTTTCCCGCTTCCCCGAGAACTGAAATCATGTCCACTATTTCGGTCGGCAAGTAGTCACTCATTGCTATGAACTACGCGAGACAAAAAAATGTAGAACGTTGTACAACTACAAATATGGGTAGTCAAGAGTGACGCAAGAGCATAGTAACGAGTGATTATTTCTTGACTACCTTGTACAACTACAAATATGAGTAGTCAAGAGTAACGCAAGAGCATAGTAACAAGTGATTATTTCTTGACTACCTTGTACACATATTTTGTACCGTTTGAAAAGTACATGTAGGCATAGGTAATAACGTTCTACATTTTTTTGTCTCGCGTAGTTCATAGCAATGAGTGACTACTTGCCGACCGAAATAGTGGACATGATTTCAGTTCTCGGGGAAGCGGGAAACAATTATAGCGCGGCAGTACGTCTAGTATACTCTGAGAGATTTCCGCTAAGACGTCATCCTACTAGGAAGACGATACGCACTCTTTGTGAGAGAGCTAGGCAAGGTAATCTGAAAAGGGTGCGTTCAAAATCAGGCCCTGATGAAGGCGTAGCAATAACTGTTGTAGGTGCTGCGGTTGTCAATCCGCAAATTTCGACCAGGCAGATCGAAAGGCAGTACGGAGTTCCAAGATCGACATCAAACCGTATCCTCAAAAGTAATAGCTTCCACCCTTACAGCATAATACTTCTTCACAAGCTCGAACAAGGAGATTTTCCTCGCCGTGTACAATTTTGCAACTGGATACAAAATCAGATCCAGGAAAATCCAGGGCTCCTCGAACAAATAATGTTTAGTGACGAAGCAACCTTCTCAAACCGAGGCGGACTTAATAGACACAATTGTCACTATTACTCTGATTTCAATCCTTATTGGACGCGATCTCAAGAGTTCCAGAGACAATGGTCTATTAATATCTGGGCCGGTATTGTCGGAGACTACATTATTGGGCCATTTTTCTTTGACAACCATTTAAACGGAGAGAACTATTTACATTTTCTGGAAAATGAACTACCGCTGCTGTTGGAAAATGTACCTCTTGATATTCGTCAAAGAATGTGGTTCCAACAAGATGGAGCGCATGCTCATCGATCACGGCGGGTGAAAGATTATTTAAATGTGAGATTCCCAAATAGGTGGATAGGTCTTGGAAGCCAAACACAAATGTGGCCTCCACGGTCACCAGATTTGACACTGTTAGATTTCTTTTTTTGGGGATACATTAAAGAAAAGGTTTACGCTGAAGAACCTACAACAGTTGAAGATATGAAAACCCGCATTCGCGATGCATGTGCTTCAATAACCCCTGAAATTCTTCACAGAGTAAGGGGTTCGTTTCAAAAGAGGATCAGGAAATGCATTGAAGTCAACGGGCAATTAATTGAGCCCGTAAAATAGATCACGCAGACTTGATACGTCTTGATCATTATCTTGCCTTGACCGGCCGGATGAAATCACGACCACACACACACACACACACACACACACACACACACACACACACACACACACACACAACACACACGCACACACACACGAATTCAAACGGCCCTTTTCAGGGCCACATGATGTACAAACTCCTATCGGCTACCTCCACGTGGTGTACATCGGGTAAAGCTGAAGCCGAGGGTCGTCCTGAGTTTAGTTGATGTCATTAACCTCCGGAAGATCTATTTAGGTTAATGGAATTTTTTAACGTATGTGCGTTGCAACGAGAGAAACGTATTTAACGTAAAATTCATGCAAAAGTGACTACGGTTTTTTAACATCATATTCGAGAAGGTCGTACGTCATTCCATTTGATGACAAGAAAAAATACTTCGACCTTGACATAACCTTCAAATTTAACCTCAACATCAAGGTCAAGGTCACCATTCGACGCACCCCTGTGATCCTTGCAACTATTATTTTTTACGCATCTGCATACAATATTCTTAAGCACCGCTCCATTCGTTTGACCTTGTAATGTTGTTAGAGGACATTTTGGCCCAAACATGACCACGTGTTTGGACGTGAAATTTCCCGCTCTTTCGATATCCCGAATAAAAAATTGGGGTTTCCATTTAAAATTCACAATTTGATCCTGAAATAACCTTCAAATTTGACTTCAAGGTCAAAGTCAAGGTCACCGATGGACGACCCCCTTCAAACCCAGTAACTTTCGTCTGAAACATTTTTTGATAAAACCATCACCCTCGAAGTTATTTCGACTGGTACATTAAAATGGGACACCCTGTATATATTATATATATATATATGTAAATATAAAATTTCTTTTTTTTGCAGCAAATTAACACCGCGGTGCGTAAGGCGGTAAACAAGGAGCGGGCGCGCCAATACGTAAATACGCCGATCGCCGCCTTCATACTCCCGCAGCACCAGGATACGTGCTTGCGCCGCCGACAACACCAGGATATATACCGCCAGCAGCACTAGGATACGTGACTGCACCGCCGGCAACATCAGGATATATATTTGCACCGCCGGCAGCACCAGGATATATATATGCACCGCCAACAGCACCAGGATATATATCCGCATCGCCAGCAGCACCAGGATATATATCTGCACCGCCGGCAGCACCAGGATACGTGCCCGCACCGCCGGCAGCACCAGGATACGTGTGCGCACCACCGGCAGCACCAGGATACATATCCGCACCGCCGGCAGCACCAGGATACGTGTCCGCACCGCCGGCAACACCAGGATACGTGTCCGCACCGCCAACAGCACCAGGATATATATCCGCACCGCCGGCAGCACCAGGATACGTGTCCGCACCGCCGGCAGCACCAGGATATATATCCGCACCGCCGGCAGCACCAGGATATATGCCTGCCTAGATTTATTTTAGTCATTTATTTTATTACATTTTTTTTCATTTTATTTTATTACATATTAGTCACACTTATTCGACTTTTCAATAACTGTGTACTTGGAGGTCGATGAAGAACTCGTCCCACTAAGAACAGAAATAATCCTTCGATCGGTACAATCGTTGAATAGTTAGAAATCATTTATATGATTTCTTCCTTGTCTCTTAAAATGGACTAGTTATAACATCATCAACGATTGTACCGATCGAAGGATTATTTCTGTTCTTAGTGGGACGAGTTCTTCATCGACCTCCAAGTACACAGTTAGAAAATAAACTATTTTTCTTGAAACGTATTACAAGTTTAATATAAAGCCAATTTCTCTTCAAGATGACTTCGAGTATATTAAACTTATTTTTTATTTATGTATAATTGTTGACAAATTGGTTAAATATGTTCTTTTTTATTTTTATATAGTCAATATTACTATTTTTCTTTTTATAAAGTCAATACTTAGATTAAAGATTTCTGATGTGAATGTAACTTGTCACACATTTGCATACACTCGTCTGGATGGCATATTATATGTATTGTTATACACATGGATGTGACAAATTTTCAACTAAGTGTGACTAATGTGTGATTTGTGTATTAATTTACATATGTCGTATGCAGGACTATGACATAAGATATTGCAATTTTTTTTACAATTTATATAAACATGAAACCAAAATAATATGAATATAAATTTAAAGATATAAGACAGGCAGTAAGAGCCAACTCGCGGATGACAGTGCGTTATCCTAACAAAACTAAATTTTTTTCGTTAGGAATTAAGTATCTGTGCACAAGGCACCAAATTTTACTTGGTCACGGCCAAGATTTAAAATATGAAATAATCTCATATTTGAGATTTAATTTCAATAACCCTTTCACCCCTCTACGGAATCGAAAGGATCTGAATAGCTCAGTTGGAAGAGCAGTCGCCCGGCAAGCGAAAGGTCTCGGGTTCGATTCCCGATTCAGCGACTTTCGGATCTATATTTTTCTCTTGCATTTACTTATTTCCGTAGGGTGGTGAAAGGGTTATTGAAATTAAATCTCAAATATGAGATTATTTCATATTTTAAATCTTGGCCGTGACCAAGTAAAATTTGGTGCCTTGTGCACAGATACTTAATCCTAACGAAAAAAATTTAGTTTCGTTAGGATAACGCACTGTCATCCGCGAGTTGGCTCTTACTGCCTGTCTTATATCTTTAAATTTATATTTATATTACAGAGCCTTGTTAAAACTCTTACAAAATAATATGTTTTGCGTTATATATAAAAATGTTGCCAAATAATATTTAGTCAACAAATTTTTTTTTTAAAGGATAACTTCACAGTATTATTAGAATATATTCAGAAACTATGATGACTGATAAGTGAATAGTTTTGAAGGAATTTTTAATTATATATATATATATATATATATATATATATATAATATATAGTTTATTTTCATAGTATATTTAAGTTTTCTTCATTCTGAAACAAAGAGAATAAATGTATAAGATAGACGTGCCATTATTCTACTTTACTCAGTCAAATGACTATCCACAGACGTATTATGTATTTTGTATTCCATATTTGTTTATGATTATTTCGGACATGTATTTTATTTTACATATTGTTGTGCCTCGCGTGAGACACAGAAGGGATGTTGCCGGATTAGGAAGTGGACTTCTGAATCGTCGGGGTTTCTCCGTAGATTTTAGTCTTGTTTAATGTAGTATTACTTCTTTATTCAATATATATATATATGTATACTGGTATTGTATATATAATCTTAACAAGACTCGGCGTATGGTTATTTAAAAAACCTCTGGTAACTTCGTTTCTCTTTTTCGTTCGTTTGACGCGACTCTAGATTTATTCTGACTTTAGCTAATTAACGACTCGTCTGATTACGAGTCGGGAGTTATCCTCGATGTGTCTCGGTAGGTTAGTCTAATTCAACTCGCTCTCTGTTCACTCCCGAGTTCTTACGTGAACTCAGTTTTTCGTTATTTCATTTGGAAGGGGTGCCTGGCGACAGGCACTCGATTGGTGCGAAGCTTTTGCATACGCGGCTAGATTTTGAGCTAAGAGCTGTTCGAAAGATCAAGCTCTTAGCTTGCGTCTTCGCGGTTTCCAGCCCGCTGCTGCATCAGCGGTCTTCACGCGGATTTTATATCTGTTAACTTGTAATTATAGCCTTTCGGGCTATAACATCCCTCCCCCGTTAAAAAAGAAAAACGGAGGTACGAAGTTTTTCGTTATACCATTGGTTTTAACAATATTTGATTATGTTGATATCTTATTCTATGTACAATTATAGTTTCTCCGATACATAGTAGGTTCTATAATCGTTTCTTAAAATCTAGTACTTTGACTTCTTTTTAGTATTGATCGCGGTATTTCGAAGTCATCGTTTATTATTACTCTTGGCTATTTTTCGTTTTTATTTTTATTATTTTTTTTCTTTTTATTATTATCTATGCTATAATGGCTATTCCTTAAAAGTCCTTTCGTACAAAATTTTTTTTATTTTATTATAGATAGAAACCGATCTGGCTTACACCGATCTGAACTCAAATCATGTAAAATTCTATTAGTCGAACAGACTAAAATATTAAACTTCTCCATTTAATTTTTATTTTAATTCAACATCGAGGTCGCAATCATTTTTATTAATATGATCTTTTTAAAAATATTACGCTGTTATCCCTAAGGTAATTAATTTTTATAATAACTATTATAAAAAATAAAAAAATATTTTTTTAATTTAATAATTAATCTTTTATTAAAATTTCATTAATCAATGTTAAATTATATTAAAATTAAAGTTTATTTTATTTATATAAGAGTTTTAACAAGGCTCTGTAATATAAATATAAATTTAACGTATAAGACGGGCAACAAGAGCCAAATCGCGGATGACAATGCGTTATCCTAACGAAACTAAATAATTTTCCGTTAGAATTAAATACCGGTGCACAAGGCACCAAATTTTACTTGGTCACGGCCAAGATTTAAAATATGAAATAATCTCATATTTGAGATTTAATTTCAATAACCCTTTCACCCCCCTATGGAAAATAAATAAATGAATGCAAGAGAAAAATATAGATCCGAAAATCGCTGAATCGGGAAACGAACCCGAGACCTTTCGCTTCCCGATTCAGCGATTTTCGGATCTATATTTTTCTCTTGCATTCATTTATTTATTTTCCGTAGGGGGGTTAAAGGGGGTATTGAAATTAAATCTCAAATATGAGATTATTTCATATTTTAAAATCTTGGCCGTGTCCAAGTAAAATTTGGTGCCTTGTGCACCGGTATTTAATTCTAACGGAAAATTATTTAGTTTCGTTAGGATAACGCATTGTCATCCGCGATTTGGCTCTTGTTGCCCGTCTTATACGTTAAATTT